>NW_026020798.1:0-50661 GCF_900185275.1 Solanum verrucosum
GTTGACTTCAGTTAACCTAGGTGGGCCTGCCACTTCCTGTTTCTTTGGGCATTTAATAAACCCTTCAATTTTATGAGCAATTTCACACCAACCAGCATTCAATGTTGTCTTTGGAATAATCAATACTGATCTCCCCCCTTATTTAAAGAAAGAATGTGCATGTATCTTCCGTGTTCATTTCATTTCCTGGTATTAAAATGCTCTCCCCCTTTTTTGACATTTTAAATCTCTGGATTAAGTTCTTTTGGTCCTTCGAAGCTTCCTTCAAGGTGAAGCAAATCCATTCCATAGTGTTGCTGCTCATTTCTGTACTTCTCATCAGTGCGCGACTTCTATCAACCCATTCATACCAGACTGTTGTGTTCGTTATCCATCTCGTGATGTCAAAAGATTTGAATCCAGCATTGAAGTAAATCCTAGTCATATTATCCCCCATGATCACTGTAGTAGTGAGATGGAGAACAAAGAAAACTAACCCTGAATGGAGGAATTGGAGGGGAAAGAAAGAAAGAAAGGTTGGTTAGAAATATTACGGCAAGATACCAGAATTTCTAATAGTTGGAAAGAAGAAGAGGGAAGATTCTGATAGAAGAGGTCCACCGGAATAGGTGTCCTGAGGTCCATAAGGGACCTTAGGTGTTTTCCTCAAAACTTTTGTCTAGGAGCATTCTCTAATTTTTTTGAGCCTTTATGTCTTTTTTTGATCATTTTATAGATCATATATATGAACGCATTACCATATTTCTTGATAGTCATGAAGTTTCTGAAAATCTGGGAGCATAGAGGGCTATTGACGAGCTAATAGATGTCACCATCAGTGAAAATGCATCAAAAGTGGCACAATTCTTCAATTACATTCACGTTGCTTTTGAAACAAAGCGTGATCCTGAAATCTTGGTCCTTGCTAGTAAAGTTGTTGGTCAAAAAGTCTAGGGAGTCCCTCATGTTTTTTTTTATATTTGCACTGTGAGAACACAATTTCATTTTCAGTTGGGGGGTGCCTCCCTTCTAGTCATTTTGTTGATTGTTTCTGCTTATAGTGATTGTGCCCTTGTTGGAAGTACGTTTCTTTCTTTGTTATGGATTGGTGTGCCCTTGTCAGGATTTGATATTGGGAATGTTTATGTTGATATTGTGTTGGATTGGTCTATTTTAGTTTTTTATTTGTAGTTTGTAGCTTCTTTGTTTTTATTTTGATAAAAAGATTTGGATTGACGATGCCCGATGATGGATAGAGCATGACGACTTTATAAATAGTAAATCGTTGATTGCTTGTGAGTGTTTGATTGGCGTTGATTGTGGTGAGGTCTAAGCAGTTGTTCCCGAATAGATGCATGAGGTTTCCTCAATAGTTATGAGTGATTTTGGGACAACTGTTATAAATCTTTTTGTAACTTTTGATTCATTAGCGGTTAAAATGTTCAATGCTACTTGTATTTTCAAAAGGAAGTAAGATTTTGAACCATCTTAATTGATTTGCAGGTCATGTGTGGTGAGTTGTTGCATAATGCCTTGTGTTTGCTTTTGTCACCTAGAACTTGCCCGGTTGGCCTTGAATGAGTTTGGTTGGAGAAATGATGTGAGGCTTTCTTTAATATCTTGAAGTCCAATAAAGTTACCAGTTTAAAAAAAATATATCTTAAAGTCCACTTGGCCTAAAAATCTCACCTTTGTACTAAATATATCCTTAGTTGTCCCCTTTGAGCCTAATCCTTTTTATTGGCAACCACATTACAAGCCTTATCCTTTTTTGAAAAGGTAACCCTCTTTCGAACCCTTCCCTTCTTGAACTTGAGGTTGTGAAAGTTGAGGCTAAAAGCCTAAGTTGTGGGTGTTATGGGCAATTCATTGAAGGGATGCTTACCACATGAGGGCATGTTGTAAAAAACCGAAAATATAAAGAAGAGAGAAATTGAGGGATGGGTGGAAAGTCTTAAAGAAAGAAAAAGTTTTGAAAAAGAAAGAACGAAAATGAATAAATGAGTCTTGAATCCTCCAAAAGAAGAAAATGGCTGCATGTGAAGCATCTAGAGTGGAAATAAGAAAAGAAAAAATGAAAAATAGTGTGGAATGTGCATGGGTTTGAAAAGTGAAGAAAAGTGGAGAAAGTTGGAAATGATGAGTCGTTGTGTAGTGTTTAAGGAGGGTGTAGTCACTTATAGATTGTATCTAGAATGCATTTGTGATCTATAGGTTGATTGATTATGATCTGTGGGTGGGGCTACCTGGGGGTTTCAGTCATTTATAGAAACCTATTTTTAGTATAGTGAGTCGTGTGTATCATGCCTTCAAAACAGGTGCGAGTCGATTTTTTTGTTTCAGTATTATGAAAGGCCATAAAGTTATCCACCATGACTAGTTTCAAAATTCTACTTCTCAGAAATAAAAAGAAGGAATAAGTTTAAAGAATTTATAGAGCTTCAACGTAGCTGGATTGTCTTTTCTCTTTAGAGTTTCTGGGACTTCTTAGCTATTGTTACTCTTAATCTTGAAAGATCCTGAAATACAGTATTTAGCATGAGATATTGGATGTAGGTCCTGAATGGTTAAGTAGACTATTGGACATAGATTTGATTGAATCTTTAAAAAGAAGTTTTGAAGTTGGAGTTGTATTGGACATGTATCGCACTTGCAAAAAGTTGAAGTTCAATGAGTTGAAAGAAATATTCACTGATGTCAAACTTGAAAACCCCATCTTCAAAAAGTTAACCAAAAAATCATTCTAATGCATAACCAAATAATGTTTTGAAAATAACTTTTGGTGAAAAGATAAAAAAATTCTCAAAGTGAAAAAGATTCTAGAATAGTTGTTGGTTTGTGATGGAGCGGTTTGCCTGTCTTTGAGGTGCTAGTGGGGTGAAGGGAAGGTTCTTAGGTGATGGATGGCTGCATGAAGAGAGTGGTGGTCGAGGTACCTCTGCTAGCTATTGGAGGACAGTTTTTTCTTTGTTGTATTGCCATGTATTTAGTTATGCTAATATGTTCCATAACTACTTTAGTTTCACGCATTTATGTGCCTTTTGTTTTAGTCTCCTTCACAAAGAATAATGTAATATGCTCAAGTCATATGCTATGGGATTTGGACCCACTATTATCTCTGCTTGTGATATGATAAGAGTTAATTTATCACCAAAATGTGCAGGAACACAGGGGAGTTCATGATGTCAATATACAGGGAGGTTGCTGAAATTGTTCTAAGATACCTGGAGCACCAAGGTATCTTTACTTCCTCGAATAGCCCATTTCCTGCGTGATCAATTTGTGACTAACTATTTAACGGTTTGTGACATTTGACTTCATTTTAGTGATTTAATCTGCTTTTACTAACTGGAAAATCTAGATGAATGAGATTTGCATCTTTAATGTTGGCTACTGTAACCTCAAGTTTGTTGATTTTACTTCTACAGATATGAATGAATCATATACTTCATGTCCTTAAAATACCTGCTGAAATGTGCTAGTGGGTTCATTGCTCTTGGGGAGATGGCAAGTGCTCTGGATGGTGAACTCATTAACTTTTTGCCGACAATAACCTCTCACTTGCGTGATGTGGTATGTTATATATGTCATTGCAGATTTTGTATTCCTCAGCATTAAGGCTATGCCGGCAACCTTTAAAAGATGTGCCCAGAAATTAAACGAGGAAGAGTAAAAGCAGAAGAAGAAAAAGCTAAATACTTACAAAAGCAACTTAAAATATACTCATCGTTCACCTACTTGTACCTCTTCTTTACACCAAAAGTATAATGTATTGAAACAATTTTTTTTACTGTCTGAACAAGATTGGTAATATCCTCAAAACGTCTATTGCTTCTTTTCTTCCAAATTGACCACCATAGACAACAACAACATTAACATACCCAGTGAAAATCCACTAGGTGGGGTCTGGGGAGGGTAGAGTGTACGCAGACCTTGCCACTACCTCGTGGAGGTAGAGAGGCAATTTTCGAAAGACCCTCAGCTCAAGTACATCAAATCCAAGTAAAAGGAGAGAAAAACGGTGTATACAACATAACATCCAATAAGAAAGATAGTATATAATCAACAAAGGAGACAATAACATCAATAAAATAATGTGAGAAGTGAAACGCAGTAAACAACATAAGGCTATAGGTATCACAGACAAGAACTGCAAGTGCAAGGCTAGGACTACTACAAATGCTAACAACCCATACCCTTGCAAGGAAAGACAACACGCTAACCCTACTAATCTTCAACCTTAATACGCGACCTCCACTCCTTCCTATCTAGAGTCATGTCCTCGGTAATGTGAAGCTGAGCCAAGTCATGTCTAATCACCTCTCCCCAATACTTCTTAGGCCTACCTTCACCCTTCCGCGTACCTTCTACAACCAGCCCCTCACACCTCCTCACTGGGGCGTCTGCGCACCGTCTCTTCACATGTCCAAACCATCTCAGTCTCGCTTCCCTCAGCTTGTCCACCACATAGGCCACTCCCACCTTCTCCCGGATAACCTCATTTCTAATCTTATCCCTCCTATTGTGCCCACACATCCATCTCAACATCCTCATCTCCGCAACATGCATTTTTTGAAATGTGAGTTCTTAACTGGCCAACACTCCGCTCCATACAACAAGGCCGGTCTAACTACCACTCTGTAGAACTTACCTTTAAGTCTAGGTGGAATTTTCTTATCACACAAGACTCCAGAGGCAAGCCTCCATTTCATCCAAGCAACCCCAATGCGATGTGTGACATCATCGTCGATGTCTCCACTTCCTTGGATTACAGACCCCAAGATACTTAAAACTTTCTTTCTTAGGAATGATCTGTGTGGCAAGACTCACTTCCACATCTGCCTCATCCAACGCATCACTGAATTTGCACCCCAAATATTTTGTTTTGGTCCTACTCAACCTGAACCCTTTGGACTCCAGCGTTTGTCTCCACACCTCCAACCTCGCATTAACTCTGTCCCGCGTCTCATCAATCAGTACTATGTCATCCGCAAATAACATACACCATGGGACCTTCTCCTGAATAGACCGCGTCAACTCATCCATCACCAAAGCAAATAGAAAAGGGCTAAGGACTGATCCTTGGTACAACCCCATCTCAACTGGGAAATGTTCCGAGTCTCCTCTAACCGTTCTAACCCGAGTCTTGGCTCCACCGTACATGTCCTTTATCGCCCTAATATAAATCATCGAGACACCTTTAGCCTCCAAGCACCTCCAGAGGACATTCTTCGGTACTTTGTCATAGGCCTTTTCAAGGTCAATGAACACCATATGTAGGTCTCTCTCCCTTTCTCTATATTTTTCTACCAGTCTTCGCATAAGATGAATGGCTTCGGTAGTCGATCGTCCCGACATGAATCCAAACTTTCCGATTCTCAGAAATGGACACCCCTCTTCTCACCCTCATCTCCACCACTCTCTCCCAAATCTTCATAGTATGACTTAGCAATTTGATACCCCTGTAGTTGTTACAGTTCTGGATATCACCATAGACATGATGGTATTATCTTCCAACTTATCTAGTCTTTCTTCCACCCTAGAACGAATGGGGAACACAGGCATTTCATAAGTTGGTAAAGTATCCAGGACCGAGTTGATTAGAGTGATCCTGCCAGGCTGCCACCAAGAGATATATATTGAGCTTTTCAATTGGCTAGTTTCCTTATATTTTTTTCCACAATCCCTTCCTAAATGACTATTACCCAGTGGCCGAGATAAGTAGTTGGGAAATTCTCAATTTTGCACCCTAGAATGATGGCCAAACTCTATATTTGTGGTGCTTCCGTTACTAGGAAAATACTATCGTTTTACCCTTTGATAGCTAGACAAGAAACAACCTAAAAGACTACTAACACCACTTTGTTGTAGCTACATCATTTTGCCTTAGCCTCACAGAATATAACAATATCCTCTGCATACAACAAGTGACATATTTGTAGTTCATCCCTTGAGTGATTGCCTATTCTGAAACCTCTGACCCTATTGTTCTGATTAGTCGAGCCTGTCAATTTTTATAGTACCTATAGATTTTGTACTTTTGCTAACCAAGCTTAGATGTAGCTTGTAATTTGAACCTTTATGGGGTTTCCCTTTGGAATCCATATAAATGTTACCTTATAAAAACCAAAAAGGTTATAGATACCTTTCCAAGTATTTTGAGTCCAACTTCTGACATCATTGCGAATGGGGATCTCGTCGCATCCCTAAAACCTACTTACCAAGCTTCTTATCAGGGGATCTTTGTCACCGATCACTTCTTTTGCTGTTGAATCTGATTTGTTAGTATGTTTAAGTGCTGCCCATTTGTTCTTGTGTATCACATCTTTGTAACTCCCTTCACCTATTTCTCCCCAGTTAGACTCATCCTTATTTGTTGTAATTGAATTTTTTTTCTCCGGTAGCTTGTTAATAAAATTTTCAATTTTCTTAATTAGTCTCTCCCAAGCTTCATTAAATGTGGTTTCTGGAAGAATGATAACTGATTTGGATTCTTCAGTAACTGCAATGATCGAAATAAATATGCAATATTTTTTTAACTTCAAGGAGCAATAAATGTATGTGGATGGATCTCTGCGTTTCCAAGACTTGATGGATTTCCCTTTTAAGTCTAATGCCTCATTTATTCTTCTGCACAACCACACCAGAGGTCCTCTGCTTAAGGTCATCCTTCTCATATAAAATCTTGCACTCTCCAGCCATTCATACTAGATTCCAGATGTTGATTTGGTTTCTGTAAGGTCATAGGATTCCCCCCCGCCCTAATCTGAAATAGATTCTATTCTCCATACGGCAAGATACATAAGCAGGATAAGAAGAAAATGTGATTCCGATGAAGTGAGTTTGTAGGAATTGGAGTAGGGTACAAGAAGGTAAGAAAGTAAAAGTCTTTTCCGATATATACAGCCTCCAGAGTTTTTTGATATTTTTGTATCCTTAAATTCTACTATACGATCAAAAGTAAGGTCTCATTTGTTTGCACTTAAGGAAGGTCTTAATCTTATTCATTCAGATCTCATTAAATCTGTTTGCAAGGCCTGAATCTTAATCATTAAGTGCATTTGGTTTTCTTATTTTACACCACTTAATGGGTCTAAATGATTAATGCCATTAAGAATCTTTTTAAGAATTTGTACAAAGATGACAGTTCACCGCTACACCACCTACTTTCACCCATCACCCACAACCACCATTTCAGCCTAACGGCCATCATCATTCACCTCCATTTGCTATCGATATCACTCCACTTCTAATTATTAGCCACCACCACCTCCATCCACTATACTATATGATAGTACCCCACAACCACCATTATCAGTCGACACCATCCAAAATTGGCATACACAATCACCATTGTTAATCATTACCACCATCAATTGTCATATACAAATTTTAAAATATTTTATTAATATAATATTAGATCAATTTAGTATTTTATTTGAATTTTGTATTTATTATTTTTTGTACATTCTAATGTTGAAAAGAACAGTCTTAACTATTTAACATTATGATCTTAATGCAATATCTTAATATTCAAATGTGTATTTAGATTCATATCTCTAAATGTTAATGTACATCTTAATATCCAGATGTACATTCAAATTCAGACATTACCCTTATATATAAGCCAACAAGGTGAAGTACCAACACAGCTCTACAATGTTGTACCAATAGCATTGAAAATAGTACCACTATATTGAGCCCTATTCACAGCTAAATAAACATGTGTCCTTCTTCGTCCTGTTGTTTTCAATTAGTTCACTTTGGTTCTTCTGTCAGTTCTTTTTATCTTTTCGATCGTTTCTATTTTTCTATTTTTCATTCTCCCCATTCTCACTCTTGGTGGAGAAAGAGAATAAGAGACTTAGAAATAGAGGTGTTACATTTTCGGAGAGGAAGAGAAAATTGATGGAAATTTTGAGAAGAGTGATTTAACTCCCGAGCTGCTGCATCAATTGGTGATGAAATTTTATATTTGACTACCGAAATTGGAGGTCAGTTTTCATTCTAATCGTAAATTTATGAGGTTTTCCTTCCAGTTTCTGGGTTTAATTATTTTTTTCATGAGATACTGATTTCTTATTTATTAAAGTCAAAATTATCTTTAACTTTTTACGTGTTGTTGGTTTGGGAATTGGGAAGGTTAACAAGAATTTCACCAGAAATCTTGTGAGCTCTTGAAGCTCTTTTGGAGACACAGGAGATAATTTCTACTTTGTCTCAATTTCTTAGGTTTAGATTAGGAAAAATTCAATGAGAATATAGAAAAGCTCTTTGAGCAGAATTCTCAAAGGTTAGTACTGCTCTTTTGCTTCTTTCGAAGATCATGTCGAATCGCTCTCTCATACTCCTCATAGGTCAGCCCTGGTACCACAGAGGCCGTCGCCGCAGATGAGGGCGGATTCCAATTTGCTTCATTATCTTCTTCTTCGTCAGCGACTACTGCTCGAGACCTACCCTTGTGCGAGTGACTGACAGGGGGAAGCGATGGCTCAGGGAGGGAAGGCGCAGTGCAGACTTGGTATATGACAGCCGATAGTCGTTTTCGACAATTTCCCTCCCCTGATAAGTCTTTTAGAGATTTTACAGCATTTTCTTTTTTGTGATTCATTATTTTCTGTCTTTTACATATTCTCATCTTATTTAACTTTTTGATCGATTAGATTTTGTTTTGTTCATTTGATTCTTAGTTAAGTTGTATTCAGTTAATATGTATTTCTCAATGTTAATGCGTTAACATCGAGATGCAACACATATATTGAGAATCTGGAGCCTAGCACACACGTTGTTCCTAATTGAGAAAAAAGCAAAAGAAAAAGGGGTATCAGAAAAGGAACATCTAGCCAAAGTGATGTAGACTTTGTAGTTGTACATTAATTAGGTATCGACCAATATCGAACATCTATTTCAATGTCTATTTTGATGAAGTAATCAATTTTATAGAAAGCACATCGAGAAGCTAAGATGCAATTTGATCAATATTGAACAACTACTGCAGATTTTTATATAGCTTTTAATTGGGTTGCAGCTCCTCTCGTGGTGTCAGACAGATAGGAGTGTGTATGTGTGCTCTTAGTACATAACTTATATGAGCATTTGTTTGTGTGTTTGTGCTTGACTCACTGGCTAGATTGTGTACAGGTTTACCACTATAGATTGTATTTAATTCGTCAATATGCATAAATCCTATTTACCTACAAGCGTTGGAGTTCATCGACTGGTATCTAATTTTCAGTGTTATCTCTACGTTTAAATTGCACTTGCAGAATAAATTGCATACATTTTTTATGTGATGATGGAGCAAAGACAAACAAAGACAAGTTATGAACACAAAAAGCTCAAGTATTTGAGCACCAGTGACGTACAGAAGGAAGCAACATGTGTTGAATCTGAATCCATAGAAAAGATTCAACCTTCCATGCCATCAAAAGAGTTGTAAAAGGTCAGTCTACTTATGATTGGAGAATAAATGACTATTCTTCGAACATTAAAGTTTTAATGAGCTCTGACTTTTGCAAAACATGAATACTGAAGAAAGCTTCCAATTCAGACGAACAAAGAGTGAATAATATCTAAGAGATTGGCTTGGTTCGTTTACAATTAGAAACGAAATCTCATTCCACCGGTTCATTATGTTCATTTCGCGACACATGCTCAATCTTTATATTTGTGTGGACATCTTCTTTCAACTTTCACTTCTCCATGTTACTGCTACTTTGTTGCTGGAGTTTGGGGTTTCTCTTACATATCTCATGGACACTTCTCTAAGAGGTCTCAAGAGATCAGTGATGGGTGTCGTTTCATATATTTTCAGGGATTTAGATTAGTTTAGTTGCATAGAAGCAAGGGTTTTACCCTGTGCGCACCCAAACGGTAACGGCTGTGGGGTTTCCTTGTCATAAAAAAATATATATTCTCCGAGGCTTCATCAATGTTCATTATTTTACTACTGAATTCTGAGTATTATAGAAAATGCCCGATTTTCTTATGGCTATACTAGAAGTTTTTGCACAGTTTATCTCGCGTGTCCCTTGTTATTCTTCTTCTTCTTCTGGGCATGCATATCAATAATTGTATTTGATTTTTGATTTTACACATCAATTTGGGCCAAGTATTTCTAATCATTAGTTATATCACTAGGGCATATATATTGAATGTGTGTGTCTGATATGGATTTATTATCCTTCGATCCAAGTAGCTCGCCTGAATGTATTCTTTTATACTTTTATTTTGCTTGATATCGTAAATGAAATAACCAAATTAGGACAGAGGGGAACATTTCCAACCAAATATAAAGAGTAGAGTTCTAGCTAATACAAATATTGTGCTTGGCAGAGTATAACCAAAAGAAATCGACTCAAGGATTCATATATCATGATAAAACTACCATCTAAACATAATAATTGGGGCATTTAGAGGTGTTGAACCCTTTAATTCAGATTGTTCGGAGTACAAATATAAACACAATATGAGCTCTTCCTTGTCATAATATGTTCATTAGGTGCCACTACATCTCTTACTTATCTATTCAACAATAATATCTACTACTGGCTGATATATGTATGGTTAACACTGGCCCAAAAGATTTAGTTTGGTTGTTTAGTTTCATAAAACAAACTTCCAGTCGTGCCTCCGGCATGACACACTCTAAATTTTAAAGGGTCAATCATGTGTAGAGCTCAATTTAAGATGAAATGTCATTTCTGAGCATATCTAAATTTAGTGTCTGAACATTGTCATCTTATGAATGAATATCTGCTATTTTTCTTGAACTAATTGGATATTCTATGTAATACTATTGATAAGTAATATTTTTCTCCAATGACCGCAGTACTTGAAATCGAGCTTCATGTTGCATCACGGAATAAACAACTACTTCAATCACAAACAACTAGCTAAAAAAGCTATACATAGAGGCGTTGACTCTTGCAACATTCAGAAAATACATTGTCTTTGTCTGAAGTTGAGAGTCACGACAAAAACAAAAGTGTGCTTCCAAGTTCTGATCCTTTGTTAGCTATATGAAAATCATAAGAAGTCAAATTTTCACGTAATGTTACTTCTGTATATATAGGTGTATTTCATTCATAAATTGATTTACTGCCATTTATATATTTCTCTACTACCATTTTGTAGTACATGCTTCCGCGGCTACAAAAACAACTGCTTATACCTCTTATCTTTAAATTAGGTGAGTCGGCATAATTGAAAATTTCTTTTAATCTAATAAGTTTTATGTCTAAAATTTGCGTGTTTGAATACCAAGATCAACATCAAGTGGATGTGATGTAGCAGAAAAGTTTTTTCCACCACACTGATTACTTCATATAGAGGTATGTCTATCTTTGCTAGGCCAATATCACATTTAACTTAACTTATTTATAATAGTAATTATAGTTTACCATCTACAGGTAAAAAAAGGATTTGAAATCAATTAACAGAGTGGTAATCTTTTGCCAAAGAAAGACTCTACACTTCGCAACAAGGTTAGTGAAATTTACATTCCATTTTTATTCGTCTAATCAAATTGACTACTTACTTCTTTTAAAGTTGATACGAATTCTTAATTTGAGGGATAGAAATGGTGGATGATTATGCTGCATAGTCGCGAATTGATCTTAGAAAATATTTTTGAATTTGCAGGTATGAATTAGCTCTAAAATTGTAAAGTTAGATCACTGTCCTTGACATGAGTGTTGTAATAAAAAAAAATTCATATTGTAGGTGTTCTATGGTTAATAAAAACTTCTCCCCTCAAGTTTGCATGTTAGTTTATATATGTATATATGGTGATAATTAGTAAAAATAAGTTCTCTCTTCTTTCTTCTAAATAAGGAAAAAAAACAAACAAAGACATGCTTTCAAGCTATACATTGGACAACATCTCCAGATTATCCATGTCTCTCATAGTGACTCCTACTCACCAGCAAGTTATTCCCATTGCGAAACATCTGTAAGTTTTACAAATATAATAAATTTCTCCTGGAAGCATTTACAAATATAAATATAGTCCTACTAAAATCTTATGGGGCAGGGTGTTTATAGCTATGACTTCAAATCATATTATGGTCATCATGGTAATAATCACATTATGATTGTGGTGTTTTCTCTATCCACTGCCTTGTAAACAAGTTGTTAGAAGGAAAAGCTGGTCAAAAAATAATTCATACATTTTCTTTGGCAAAACTTTGCTTTTGATGCTAGAGTGATTTTCTCTTTTAGGTTGCTAATCTTTCTACTGTGCCTTTTCCTTTTAGTTCTTTCACATTGCGGAGGAGTTTTTCTATACATTTCACATTACTATTTTTTTTCTCCTGGACAGATTGAATTATCCATGTGGAAGCACATAAAGTGAATTTCAAATAATTTGCAAAAGTTTTGTGTGCTCGAGTGTTCTGGATGTAATTAGCAGAAAAAGTGTACGAAAGACAAAAGTGTTTGAATGCACAGCATGTCACCGATAGGCAACATTAGTGCCTTCGTATTATATTTTTTGCTTATAGATTTCCTTACAACAGAATATATCGCTATCATATGACTGAAGGCTTATTCACATTACGTTAAACAATGTCGATTCTATACTATATAACTTGGTATTACTTGTGGTTAATATGTTGTGAGTACTTGATCAACTTAATAGTATTACTTCTATTGATATTTGATCAACTTTATATTACTTATGATCGAAACAAATACATTGATAAAGCAGATGAGAGACGGTTGAATAGTATGTCTTTCCTCACCATGATTGCAAGTGTACCTTTCAAATTGACCTAATTGATGGTAGTGGGTTGACATCAGCCTTAATTTCTTGAGGTTTGGCTGAAAAAAATGCTCTTCATGACAGCTGAACATATTTGACACAACTTGCGTCAAAGCTATCCTTTATTTAAATGTATTAGTATTGTTTATATATATTTTAAATTTACTAATACTACAAAGCTGTCCAACCAACTTCATTTGCACCATATATTTAATTGAGTCGTAGAAATGCCTATTTCCAGTTTCAGAAGCAATTCCTTCCCGTTAACCATGTCCAAAGCATGTTGTCAGATAGACGCTTCCAAATTCAACTACGAAAGTCATACAGGAGGGACTCCTATGTCACAAACATAACCCTATCAGTTGTCTTACACAGAAAAGGAAGTCATTTTTCCACCAACAGTGGGAAAAGAAAGAGGGAAGGGGAGCAACATCTTATTCTCTTCGTGAGAACTTCCGGATCGTAGAAGCATTCAGAACAGGCTTCGCATTCATTTCGTTGGCAAAAACGATCCATTCCATTCGGGGCTTCGGGGAACCAAAAAATTGGACTTGAGAATCAAGGATAGATAGACAAGAGATAGATAAACGATATATATATATATATATATGTATATATTTCTCACAAAAAAATTGTGAGATAAAGAGCAGATGATGAGAAAATAAAAAAAGTCAAGCCTCGAAGCACAAGTGAGATAGCGTTGGAACCATATGATGTTCTACTCGATTATTCAAGCTTTGGATTGAAAATTGAATCATCCACACCAGTAAAAGGGCTATAAAAGGTCGACTTCTTAGGTACGTACAACAAAGCTTAGATGGGATCGGACTTTTAAATTGAGACGATTGAAATATAATGTAACTTAAATTCTCTTTTCATATATTTTGACTTTCTCGGTATTGTCTATGATTGTAGGAAGTATCTTCCTTATTTTTGTTACTTTTGGTGGATGTTAAAGGAAACTTTTTAGTTGTTACTTTTGATGACTGCAAACAAAACTTTTTGGGATTATCATCTAGTACAACTACACTCAATAAGGAGAACCATCACATGGAACTAACAAAGATGTTATTTAGCGTTTTTGCTGCTTAATTTAGCCCAGGTTGGTAGTTCGAACCCTTCAAGTTAATAAAATCTAGATTCTAGCAGTACATGTTTTTCAACTTGATATTCATTGAGTATTTATTAGCTATTAGTGTTTGTTAATAACTATTGATCTAAAGGTAGCAAGTTGTTAGTGTTTGTTATGAAATATTCATTGAGAATTTGTTAGCTATTAGTGTCTGTTATTAAATATTGATCTAAAGGTAGTTCAAACTCATTAAGTTGATAAAATCTAGATTCTAGCAGCACGTGTTTTTCATCTTGGTATTCATTAAGTATTTGTAACTTTTTTGGGGGTAGAATGGCTTCTAAGAGGAGTAGTCCCTGTCATTCACTAAAATTTTGGGTACATCCTTATTACGATTAATTTTCGTTTGGTACAAACTGCGGAGAAAGTTAATGGTATCTATGCCATAAGAATGACCATAAGTATGTTAGATGGTTACTTTTATCTTCACAGATGCTCAAAACGACTTACAAAGATAGTAACTTAAATTATCTAGAATTTCAGAAGGATATATGAATTGTGATATAACTGGTAACATCTTTTGAGTTATCTATTAATTGCTTTGTTTTCTTTTGGGTGGGGTGGAGACATGATAGCTTCTGAGCTTCTTATTCATCCCAAAAAAGGACACCTCATATAGCTTTTCGTGATCCTTTATTTTTGATAGCACCTTTTCTTTTTGTTGGTAATGAGAAGAAATAGAATGATTTTCAATTGTTTTCTTTATTAAGATGCATAGTTGACCCTTAGTCCCACTTTATTTATCAATGGGTTTGTGAATGTGCTTACATCATATATAGGTATCTCTAGACTTGAGGACTACATTTTTTGGCTTGACATTTTATTGTATCTTCATATTAGCTTACATACAACATGACTGGAGACAATATGTTTTCATACTCTATATTATCGTAAGTACAAAGCTTTTCTGCTAAATAGGGTCATCTCTTTTATGTTTCTTTTCCAGCAATTCTTTCTTGCTGCATTGTTTCATAAGATTTTGTTATCTTCTTATAAAATGTATACACTTCTTTTATTTACACCTTACTTGACAGATTGATACATATCTTTTCAAGGGACCTATTTGCTTTATATGATATAGCTTTTGCCTTTTTGGATTGTTGAAGAATGATTGCTAAACTAGGGGATCCACCTCCAGCACTGTTGAATTAGGATATGCTCATGATGTATTTGAAGATATGGATAGTTGTTGTATAATGACTATTAGAATGGTCTGTGAATAGGACTCTGGATTATTCCCTTCTTTTTTTGAAGTCTGGTACTAGACTGGTATATATGTTATATTTCAAATTGGACTAAGAATATTTCCTTGATAATTTATCTACTACCTTTTGTTCTTTTAGTGGATAGAACTAACTTTGCACTTGGTAGAATTGTTTGATAAGAAATTTATAGTGACCACCATAATGGATAATTCCTATACGCCTTTGTTGATGGAAAAGAAAGACAATGTAAAATGTTGTATATCTTCGTGCATCTATTGCTTTTAAGTGTAAAATGTTGGGCCCGTGCTCAAGCATGGGTCATGCCACTCTAGTCTTAATCTTAATGAAACAAATAAGGTCGGCTAGAAGGTAGAGGATTTGTGGCTTAGGTCGCAGGTTCAAGCCCCACACCATGCTAAGTGAAGCCTGGTATTTAAGTAGAGAAGGGTAGAGGAGCGGGCCCATTATTCACCGAGTTTAGAAAGCTGTGATTGGTTCAAAGGAGGGTCACAGATGGATTTCTCGGTTATCAAAAAAAATGAGGTCGACTAGAATCATAGGTTTAAATAAACGAAGTGGATAACTTAAGCGGTCTGCTGATAAGTAAAAGCTTCCATTCCTCCAGACTTCTTGATCCTGCAGATGTACTTGCGGTATTGTTTCCAGATCTTTTATTGGGAAATTGTATTTTCTGTGTTCATAATTTACAAAAAAGTTATAAATAACTGAAACGTTCTCTCTGAGTTGGAGCAGAATTTTCATGAACTGGTTTTTGTGTGGTGTTGCTCAAGGGTAACATATGTATTTTATGTGTCGCAACATTACACATCTATGTTGTAGGTTCTTTCTGTAACATTTATATGTGTGAAGCAATAACCCTGACAAGTGAAATGTGTTTCTCTGAGATTGCTCCCGTATAGGCAGACCCTCACTTGAGGCTCTAGCATCTGTTGGAAATATTGCTAAAGCAATGGGACCAACCATGGAGCCTCATGTTCGTGGTCTCTTGGATCCTATGTTTTTTGTTGGGTTTTCCGTAACACTGGTAGATTCGTTGGAGTTACTATCTGAAAGGTTCTCTGAGTTTGAGCAAAACTTTCATGAACTGGTTCTTTTGTGTGGTGTTACTCTATGTAACATGTGTATTTTCTATCTCAGCATTCCACCTTTGTTGCCGACCATTCACAATCAGCTGCTTGAAATGTATCTCAGCAATCCTTTTAAGATCCCATATCCAATGTCAAGACAATCAGCTGCTTTGAGTCGAGGGCATCTTGCTACAATTACCCCCCAAGTACCAGAACTAAGTGGTTCTGCGCTAGTTCAACTTACTTTGCAAACTCTTGCTCGTTTTAATTTCAAGGTTTGTCGTCTATATTTTTGTGCACTTTATTTCCCTTTTGACAGTTTAGTTTGATAGTGGATTTGGGGTTACAGGGGCATGATTTTCTTGAGAAACGCAAGGGAGTCTGTTGTTGTATATTTAGAAGATTAGGATGGAGCTACACAGAAGGATGTTGCGCTGTGTTGTTGTAAACTCATAACAAATTCTTTTTTGGCGATGTTTTCTACGCAGTTTAGTCCTTGTAGAATCAATCGCGCAAGTGGAAAGCAGCGTCGACTAGTTGAAAGAAGTAACTTGTTATTGCGTGGAATTGGGAGTCACAAATGGCAAGGATACCGAACTCAGTTGCAAATTCTTTAGAGATTAACCTCTAGTTGCTCCAGGATCATCAGACCCTGATGAAAATTACTTGTCCTTCATGGTTAAGTAAGGTTCTTTCCTTTTCGTTGAGCTGATTATCTTTTAGTGGATCAAAATACTAACTTAATTTGATGATGTGGTTTGTTGTAGGAATGTTTTTTCGATGTTCGAGAATGCGGTAATCTTAAAATATTCAGAGACAAAAGGCGCCTTGACTCACATAATCGGGACATGTGCTACCAATTACCAAATACACTATGCTGCACAATCATGTGCTTCAATTTTGCATCTGGTTCAAAAATATGATTTTGCAGTTTCCCATTTGGCTAATATAGTTGCTTTGGGTTGAAAAGAAGTATGCCAATGGTAGCATCGGTTCTTCTCTTATCAGAGAGATAGGAAGGACAGCCCCCGAAAGATTATGTGATGGATACAGTAGGGGCCGAAAAGGTTGGGCGCTTTCTTGTAGAGTTTGCTGATAGATAGCCTAAGTTAGTCTCAACTAATATTGGCTTATTAATCCCACATTTTGGAGTTGAATCTTATTAGATGAGAAATGTTCTTGTTGGGATGTTGGGTAAGTTGGTCGTGAAGGCTTTTGATGATAGTGAAGTTGAAGTGAGTTCTAAATCGATTCGTCTATAAACCACGCCGGCCATGTTGGAAATCTTGTTTGTAGGGATGTGTCAGCCTATGCAAGGAGTCGAGTGTTTTAGGTTTGGGCTAAATTATGTGAAGAGCATTCAGTTTCATTTGCCACGTGTAATATGTAAGGTTGCAGAAGTAGCGGATGGGAGGTCAGAGGAAAAGAGTGCAACTGTCAGAAAATCAGCACTGAATTTACTTATTATGATGTTGTTGTTGTAACCACCGGTGCCGAAAATATCAATGCTCTCAATAGAGTTCTTGTCCACTTATGCACCAGAGGCAATCCTAAGGTTCTTTGATTTCTTCTTTTTCAAGAAAAAAAATTGTTGGAAATTGTGGAGTTGGAACAGTTCAGGGAATTTTTATGTTGTTCTTTAGTCATTTGTTGAATTGGTGAGGAATAGGAGTCATACATGATTTTTCATTTTGTTAGGATATAAGACTGTTCAAGATTTTAGTTCTTGGTACATCTTGAGTTCTTCTCTTGAATTTATTTATTTTTTATAAAGAGTTCTTTTTCTTGATTTCCTTTCCTCAATTTTAACAGGAAGTCTTGGATAGAGTTATTTGAAACAATTCATCCTAAGTTTTTTTGTTGATTTTTTTTTATAAAGATTCCTTTTCTTGATCTTCCTTCCTCAATTTAACAGGAAGTCTTGGATACAGTTGTCTGAAACATTCCTCGTCAGTTCTTTTCTTGATTTTCCTTCCTCAATTTTACAGGAAGTCAAAAGAGATTGAAATAGAAAGAAAGCAGAATGCTGCACTTTACTTTTGGGCACATTTATTTTTATTTGGATTTGTGTGGAAAAGACAAACAAATATACTCCTAAAGTCTTTCTTTTGTATAGCCTTAGAAGGAAAGTGAGATGGATCGAAGGACGACTACTTTTATCTTACACAACTTTTATTACTAGTGTGGGTTCCTTTATGTTTTTGTTATAATCGAGTTTGATATCATGACATATAGAAGGGACTGTTCACTGTTTTGTATACAAGATTCCTCTTATATGCCTCTTGTTAATTATGCTTATTTACTTTCCCCTCCATCAATCAAGAGAGATTGATAGGTCCTAATTTTAAATTTATATCAATCATGTTAGTGAACTTTATAGTTTGAATAATTATGTGAATACCAAGTTTTGTTTGTGTTTTCAATCACTTTTCCTGTTTTATTTTCTATTTAAGGGTTAGCAGAGCAGTCTTTTGACGTAGGTTTCTGTCTTAATCATATAACATTCTGTTTTGGCCAAATTTTGTTGTTTGAGTTTGAATTCTACTGGATGTTCTCTCCCTCTGCCTCTTTCCAGTTTTCCAAGTTCCCTCTTCAAAAGTTCCAATTACTAGAAATCTTATTTTATTCTCTCTAGTAGGATGGGGCTGCATTGACTTTGAGGCGGCTTGTAAATGAAGAAGCTTGTGATCTTAGTGGAGAAGATTTTGCTCGTTTTATGGATCATCTATATAAATGCATTACCACATTTCTTGATAGTAATGAAGTTTCTGAAAATCTAGGAGCGTTGAGGGCTATTGACGAGCTAATAGATGTCATCATCAGCGAAAATGCATCAAAAGTGGCAAAATTCTCCAATTACACGCTCATTGCTTTGAAACAAAGTGTGATCCTGAAATCTTGATCATTGCTTGTAAAGTTCTTGGTCACCTAGCTAGATCTGGTGCAATGACTGCAGATTGATCAATAATTGTTGCAGCCTGCAAGGAACAAGTTGTTAACAATGATATCATATTCTTGATCAATAATAAAAGGATAAATTACTTAACTACACACCATTACTTATCATAATTCTCAATTTTTCCCTATCATTTCAGAATAATACAAAAATCCCTACTTTTCACCCAAAATCCAAACCATCCAGATACATTATTTCTCTCCACTCCAAACAAACGTTCCACACTCCTAAATTCACTCCTTCAATCTCTCCCTATTTTCACTCACACAATCAAATCAATTATCTCATTCTCCTAATTTGAATTTCAAAAAGTTTCTCTCTAGTCAACCAATTTCAAATCTGAAAATAGGTAGTCTCATCTTCTTCAATTTGTTGTTCTGCGTCTTTTTATTTTTTATAGATTTTGTCTGATACCTTCACACTTCTTTCTCTTTTCCTTTCAAAACGTAAAAAAAAATCAAATTGATTTCGATTCTTAATGTGAATCTCCAAGACGATTCAGAATTTCTCACAATTAATTAACTTCTTTTTTATTTGTATTTTTTTGAGTTAATCTTGTCATGGTTCCTCTTCACCCATTATTATTTTCAACCTCTTCATGCTCCATCATCTTCATTGTACCACAATATCCAAACGATGGGTGTGTATTTTTTTGTGAGATCAAATGAGTTCTTAATAGACTATGTGTATGGGTGGGTGTTTCAATTTGTGTATGTATTTTTTATGCCTAACACGATGGGTGGGTAAGTGTTTCAACTTGTTTATGTATTTTTTTATGGTTTTTTTAAGATCTGGATGTAT
Source organism: Solanum verrucosum (assembly GCF_900185275.1). Classification (NCBI taxonomy): domain Eukaryota; kingdom Viridiplantae; phylum Streptophyta; class Magnoliopsida; order Solanales; family Solanaceae; genus Solanum; species Solanum verrucosum. The sequence goes on from NW_026020798.1 coordinate 19,925, forward strand.
TTTTTGAGTTTTTGGTGAAATTTTTGTGTATTTCTTCATTTTTAGATATTTATATCAGTATATTTAGGGGTATCGTTTCACTATTGTACTTCTTGTATCAATGTAATCAAATGTATTTATTGATGATATACTTTTGTATCAATAAATTCAACTTATACATTTATATAAGATATTCAAATATATCAGTTCATTTAGTATCTATTTCTTCCCCTGTTGTTAGTTTCTTTAAATTTGATACATTATTGTTAAAGATCTAAGTATCATATTGTTATGTATCTTGTTTTAAATCTCTCGCTTTTACACATTAAATCTTAATTTTGATATATTTTGTTGATATATTATGATTAGTGTATCAAAGGTGTTAAGTATCAAATTATATGATGGAATGTAACCTGCATAACAATGTTTCATAATCTAAATTAGTTAAACATGTGATACTTAAACAACATTTAATGGATAAATGATCTTACATTTTGTATCAGACTCAAATAAATGGCAGATTGTATACAACATCATTTGGTATTGAGTATCAGTTATTCATTTTTACAAATAAAATCCTAATTTTTGTCCTTTAAAAAAAAATATTTATGTCAATGTATCAAAGAGTAAAGTTCAAATTATATGATGGGTGTAAATTGAAAAATAGTGTATCATAGTCTAAAAAAGTTGAACACGTGATACTTAAATATCATATTATGAATATATGATGTTACATTTTGTATCAGATTCAAATATACTATATACAACATCATTTGGTATTGAGAATCAGTTACTATTTTTTTTATCATTAAGTATCAACTAAAGCGAAAGATACTACGTAGTTAGAATTATGTATTATCTAGAATTATGTTCACATTTTAATTTCAATTTGATTTCAACCAGTTCAGCATCTATCATTTTAGATAATATCTTGTACCAAATTCTCAAACTTTTATATAACTTGACAATGTGAACAAATTATTAACAATAAGAAATATAGACAAAATTGAAAATTGTAACATTTCAATTTATTGTATGAGAAATTAATAAACTAATAATACTTTGTAATGTATATATTTGTAACAATGAAAACTCTATAAATTGAAATGTTACAATTTGAAAATTATTAATCTGAAACATCACGGTATTCTAAATAAAAACTTCGTCAACCATTTTTCGAAAAATAAAGTACAAGTTCTTCGATTTTGACCTTATCTACAATGCCCACAACAGTTTGTGTTTGTGGTTAGCTTTTCATTCTGAATTTTTCTTTCTTCTTTTTCTTGGTCGTCTAGACATCCTTTTGTATCTTGGTGGCTAGACAATTTCTTTCAAAACGAATTTTGAAACTGACCAATCGTTCTTATCCGGCATTGAATCCATTATGTTCAATATTGAAGTACCTCACTTTGAATATATCTGAATTTCTCCTAACAGATGCCTTCAATCTTCAACAACAATCTTCGAAAAAACACACTTTTATATAATTTTAATTATACCAAATACATTAAAATGAAGCATAGTTTCATGTATCATTCCAAAAAAAAAAAGTTCAAGATACATTATTATCATTTATTCTTAATGGACCGTAAATGCACTTAGTGTCTTACATATTATTGTCGACAACAAATTATATGTGTCAGATACACATCAACTAACTGATACATTTTATACTATTGTGTCTAAATTACCCATGCCTCTATAATGATACATTACAAAAAAATAAAAAGAACGAATTAACATGTACCTGATACTTTATAATAACCACGCGTTGATACACAGATCTAAAAATCCAACACATATGCGGCAAACTAATATTGTATCAAGTTGTAACTAGCAATGTATCATGACTAATTTATTAACAAACACATTCAAAACACACAAAAAAAATGTGTCTTAATTACCCATGCCTCTATAATGATACATTACAAAAAATAAGAAGAACGAATTAACATGTACATGATACTTTATTATAACCACATTGATACACAGATCTAAAAATCCAACATATTTGCGGCAAACTAGTAATGTATCAAGTTGTAATTAGTAATGTATCATGACCAATATATAACAAACACATTGACAAAAAGTAAAAAAAAAGTGTATTACAACACAATAATTCTGATCACATACCTTTTGTTATCAGATATTTCAACTCAAAAATTGAAGCTATGATCTATTTTGTATTTTGCCATTTCAGCCATTAGAATTGCTTTATCGGGTATAATTGCTTCAACTTCACATCTGAATTGTTTGTATCAACTATATAATTTATTCTTTGTATGTAACAAGAATCATCAATTTTCGATTCAACCATGTTAAGAGCATGTGCGTCCCTTTTTCCACCTTCAACACACACAATTGCACACATCAAAACTTTGTATTTCTTCATCACTTTGTAAAGGTCTTTTCAACGAACGGGGGGGAGGGATTTGAATTTTGAATTTCTTCATTTTGTTAGGATTAACATCTGTCTAATTGATAGTAAGAAGAAACGTAAGCGTAATTTATGGGATTTAATTAGATTTTCAAATTTATTTCATGTTTTAGCGCAACAGACTGGTACCTCTTGTCTCAGAATTAATGTATTCGGATGGTAAATTAATGTATCCGGAAGATGACTTATGTATCCGGAAGGTACAAATTTTAAGAGATTATTGTAATTAGAAAAAAGAGTAGGGATAAAATGTAATTTACTCTTTACACTATGGAATTTATGTAAGTGATACATAAAAGGATAAATTTACCATGTAGATGAAACTCCTCCACACATATATAAATTTTCTCTTCATAAAGTGATGACAAAATTTTGACATTGTTTTATGCTATTGTCCAAAATTATATCTTACTCTTTAATTTCACTTAAGAATATTATTGAAATTTATTATCTGAAATATTTAAATAGTGATTATTTTGTAGTATATATTGATAACATGAAGATAGCATGTTAGTAAACATGTAAGTATTTAACTATTTTAGAGAAATTTCATTATATTTTTTTATATCTCACATGCATAAGAATATTAACTTTGTTATCTGAAATATGTGAATGGTGAAAGTTCGCAACTTCAAAAAAAATATGCTTTTTAATAAGAAAATTACTTACAAATTACGATTAACAATATATTGCTTACAAAATATATCACGTGTGAATCATAAGTGAAATATAATCATATCTTTTTCTAAGGAAAATAAACGAATAAAAAAGTATAAAGTTAGAGATTTTTTAGACCTTTTCTTTACATTATTTTTTTTCTTTTTAAAATATTTTTTACAAGGATAAAATTATGAAACTAATCAAATTTTATTCTAAAAAAGCAAAAAAAAAGAGTTAAAATATTATATACACTATTCGATACATAGAAATCAATCTTAATAATTTTTATTTTCATTACTTTAACAACTTTTTATTGTTATAACTTCAATAATAATTAATAATTATATCATATTATTTGATATTTCATATTGTAGTCCTATAAATAAAGACATTGTAAGAGTTTTAACGATTAAGATCGTTACAATGATATTATAAATATATCTTTCATCTATTATTTAATAAAATTATTAATATCTTATCATTTATTATAACCGCGCGAAGCGCGGACTAGTTTATTTTAAAATATGACATAAAAATTAAATCTAAGGATAATTAAGCTTTTAATTAGCCATCATAATCTAATTAAATGACACATATCCTAATTAACTCAACCCTACCCTTGTTAAATGACACATTTATGATTATTTGACTCATGGTAACTTATTAGGTGATTTTTTTTGAGTCAATATTTTCTCCCATTTATCAAATATCACCCGCACTCAATTAACGACATATACATTACCGAGTGACTCATAATAGCTTATCTAACGATATTTTTTTTTGTGTGAAGTTTTTTTTCAACCTGACAAATATCACCCTAATATCATTAAACGACACATTCATTATTACACGATTCGTGATACATTATCTGGTTATAAATTTTGATATTTTTCGTGATCGCCTAATTGTCAACATGTTTGTGTGATAGGATTTGTTCATTTGCATTAACCAATTGAGTCATTTCTACGTGACAACTTACCCATCTTTTCTTATATCTCTCAAATATCAGTACTATAATAAAAAGAAAAAATCACAATCACATGATTCATAATATCCTATGTGTCATCAATATCAATGGCCGAACCAGAATTTTTGATAAGGGGTTCAAAATCTGAAGAAATAGACACACGAAGTAGCCGAATGGGGTTCGTCATCTACTATATATACCTAAAAAGTTATTTTAATCATGTAAAAATAATATAATTTTCCACCGAAGGGGGTTCGGATGACCCCCCTAAAGATATGGTGGCTCCGCCACTGTTCAATATATATATATATATATATATATATATAATATATATTTCATGTAAATATTTTTTTCCATCTATCAAAATATCATTTTAATAAATATATAATATATAATACCTTGGAATTTGTTTTAGAAAATTTTAAATAATATGTAGTTCGTTGATAATTTCCCTTCTTTTTATGAAAATAGGTAATAAAATAAAATATTTTGATAGGAAAAAAGAAGAAAAGAGTAACAGTTGTTGCGCATAGGCGAAAGGGTTTTTCCCTTTTAACGTTAAAAGAGGGTTTCTTTCTCCAGATGAAGCTCGCTCACTCTCTCTCTCTCTCTTATTCAAAATTCAAATTAAATACAAATGGGTTCTCTTGTAGATTTTGAATCACAGATGTTCTTTGGATCGTGTTCTGTGCGAGTGTGAAAAGCATGGCTACCAGGCGATCCGTTATCCAGTTGAAACCACCGGTGCCAGAAATATCGATGCGAGTTCTTGTTGACTCATGTACCACAGGCAATCCTAAGGTTCTTTGATTCCTTCTCTTTCTTTCAATTTTTTTGTTGAAAATTGTGGAGTTGGAACAGTTCAGATGTTATTCTTTGGTCATTTGTTGAACTGAACTGGTGAAGAAGACGTGACTTTGATTTTGTTGGGATTGAGGGAAATTAAGGAAGGATATAAGACTGCTCAGTTCAAGATTTTAGTTATTGGTACATGTTGAGTTCTATTCTTGATTTTTTTTTTCTTTCTTTCCTCAATTTTAACATGGATAGAGTTATCTGAAACATTCTTCTTTTAAGTTCTTTTCTTCGCTGGTGTGCATTTGTTCAGAGCCCTAAAATCACTGTCTTCAGAGTCCTAATTGTTGTTCTGTATTCACAGCCCTAAAATCGCTGGTGTGAGTTTGTTCTAGGTTATCTTTTCTAATTTTTTTTATTTATTTTGCATGTTCTTCCCTATTGAACTGTAAAGTTACTTGGATCGATTCTTTCCCGTGGATAGTGTCATAGTGTGTGTGTGGAGATGTTGGCCTGAGATCATTGGATGGGTATACTATAGTCTTATGATTTCTTCATACTATATATTATTGTCTTATCACATATATTAATTAGAGACAATTTTGAGGAAGAATAAAGTGTTTATTGGAGTATATTGCAGTTACTAAATTTAAGCAATACTTCAACATGTGTCTTAAATGAAGCTAAAGTCAATTCACTTAAGAATCACCTGTATAGTTTGTGAGGAAGTGGAACCAGACGTGATTTTGATTTTGTTAGGATTTAGGGATGGATAGGTCCTGGTTTTAAATATCAATCATGTTAGTGAACTTTTTGGTTTGAATAATTATGTGAATACAAGGTTTTGTTTATGTTTGTTTTCGTTCACTTTTCCTGTTTTATTTTCTGATGAAGGCTTAGCAGAGCCGTCTTTTTACGTGGGTTTCTGTCTTAATCATATAACATTCTATTTTTGCTGAATGTTCCTGTTTGAGTTTGAATGCCATTGAGTTTGATTGGCGTTGATTGTGGCGAAGTCTGAGTAGTTGTTCCCGAATTGATGCATGAGGTTGCTTGATGGTGGATTGGTTGACAACATTCTTAAGGGAAAATCATCATCTTTTAGGGAAGGTTTTACCTTGGTTGGTAATAAGAGCATAGTCATGCATGTGAATAGTGTTGAGCATACCTCTCCATTTTTAAAAGGTTGAGCATGTTATGAGTGATTTTGTGACAAGTCTTTTTGTGACTTTTGATTCGTTAGCGGTTAAAATATTGAATGCTACTTGTATTTTCTAAAGGAAGTAAGATTTTGAACCATCTTGATTGATTTGCAGGCCATGTGAGGTGAGTTGTTGCATAATGCCTTGTGTTTGCTTTTGTCACCTAGAACTTGCCCAGTTGGTCTTGAAATGTTGGTCTTAAATGAGTTTGGTTGGAGAAATGATCTTAGGCTTTCTTTAATATCTTGAAATCCACTTGGCCTAAAAATCCCACCATTGTACTAAATATATCCTTAGTTGTCCCCTTTAAGCCTAATCCTTTTTGTTGGCAACCACATTACAAGCCTTATCCTTTTTGAAAAGGTAACCCTCTTTTGAACCCTTCCCTCCTTGAACTTGAGGTTGTGAAAGTTGAGGGTGTTATGGGAAATTTATTGAAGGGATGTTTACTAATGAAGGCATGATTTAAAAAAAAGAAGAAAAAAGAAGAATGAAATTGAGGGATGGATGGAAAAAGAAAGAAATAGTTTTGAAAAAGAAAGAAAGAAAATGAATAAATGAATCTTGAATCATCCAAAAGTTGAAAATGGTTGCATGTGGAGCATCTAAAGTGGAAATAAGAAAAGAAAAATGAAAAATAGTGTGGAATGTGCATGGGTTTGAAAAATGGAGAATGTTGGAAATGATGAGTTGTTGTGTAGTGTTCAAGAAGGGTGTAGTCACTTATACCTAAATTATATCCTAACCTTCCCTAAGACTATATTACAAGCTTAACAAAGTCCTTTGAGATTTCTAACCAAATGGAGTTGAGTCAATGGTGATTGAAAATATGGGCAAGCATATGGTGTGACATTTGTGTGCATGAGATGATTCTTTGTGAGTGTGAGTGTTACATCTTTGTACCTTGTCTTGTTTATACATGTTTGGTTTCAGGACACTTCTTTCTTGTGAGGGCATGTAAGTTGAAAAAGTGGTGATTTTGAAGATTCCTAATTAAGTCAAGTGAGCATGTGAAAGAGTTAATGAGTTGAGTCATTTCTTGAATTTGGGTTGTTGTCACTTAAATGATTCTTGATTTTTGAAAATGTTTCATGAGAATGAGAGGATTCTATTGTGAAAAGTTTAAATGTCGACTAATTGTTAGTACCAACCGAAGCCATTACCTTTGTGCTTAATTGAGAATGGGAAATTGATTTGTGGTGTATCATGAAGTAAGAATCCCTTGTGTTTTTTATTTCCTTGACTTGAGGAAAACAAAGTTTCTAAGTTGGGGGATTGATGGGTGGTTGATTTCCACTCATTTGAGACTCTTTTGGTAGTTATTTTGTCTTTTAGTTTATAATAGGAGCTTTTGATGTTGTTTTTTTCATATTTGCACGAAAATGAAATGGAGGTTCTTAGAAAATGTTGAAGGTGCAGGGTTAGCACCATTCGATTGTTGGTTTTGTTTTTGATAACGATCAAGGAAGGAAAGGAATAAAGAAAGAGAGGATATGTGGATTAATACTCAAGTTATTCAAAATTATGGGCAACAAGGGACTAAAACCCTCACCTCCCAATTGACTTCAACAACCTAAATTCAACACAAGGAAGAATAATCAAATGAAACCAAGAATCACAAAGGGGTAAGTAACACTTTGATTAATCAAACACAAGAAGTTAACAAGCAATCCCAAGAGTTCACCCTAATTACTCACTAATTACTCACTAAGAAGATACTATAATTTGAGAGTCAATATTCAATATAGTCTAAGTCTTCCCAAAATAAAAGAGACTGCTATTTATACTAAAAAAATAAACAAGACACTTTTTGACAATTTTACCCTTAATGAGATAAGGGCCTTGTTTGGTTGCCTTCTTTTGTGAATTCTTGAATTCATGAAATGGTCATTTCCACACATAGCCTCTTTCCTTCTTCCTTCTCATTTTGATGTACCTTACATACATTGTATGTTTTTCTTTGGTGACCTTCAAGCTCCTCTAATGCTTCCCTTTTCATGAACATTGCTTGTAGGCCTTGGAGATCCTTTGCTTGACTCCGTGTGAATGGTCTTGAGGGGTATATGCCACTCATGTTAGTGTCATCCATGCTGCCCATGTTATCATCCTCCCCTTCTTGAAAATGATTCGTCCTCAAATCCAAAGGATCACCTACAACACAAGGAGACAAATCACTAACATTGAAAACATTATGAACATTATACTCACTTGGTAGGTCAATCATGTAAGCATTGTCATTGATTCTCTTGAGTACTTTGAAGGGTCCATCCCCTCTTGGGCTTAGCTTCCCTTTTTGTACTTGTGGAAACCTCTCCTTTCGGAAATGCACCCACACCCAATCATCTGGATCGAAGATCACTTCCTTTCTCCCTCGATTCTTTCGAATGGCCACCTTTGAATTGTTCTTTTCAATGGCCTCTTTGACCTAGGCATGAATGTTCATCATCTCCTTTGCCCTTTTCTTGGCATCTAGGCTCACAACAACACCGCTAGACAAAGGAATCATGGTTAATGGAAACAAAGGTTTAAAACCATAACATGCCTCAAATGGAGACATTCCAATAGAGGAGTGGAAAGACCGATTATATGCAAGTTCACTCAAGGGTAAACGGTCTTCCCAAGTAGTTGGGGTTCCTCTAATCATGCATCGAAGCATGGTTCCAAGAGTCCGATTGACTACTTCGATTTGTCCATCCGTTTGAGGATGGCAAGAAGTAGAGAACATAAGTTTGGTACCAAGTGTACCCCATAGACTCTTCCAAAAATGACTAAGAAACTTGGAGTCCCTATCACTAACAATGGTTTGAGGGACTCCATGCAATTTAAGCACATTGATAACAAACAAAGATGCTACATGGGATGCATCATCACATTTATGGCATGGAATAAAATGAGCCATTTTAGAAAATCTATCCACTACCACAAATATACTATCATGTCCTCTTTTAGTCCTAGGAAGTCCCAACACAAAGTCCATAGAAATATCCATCCACGGACCATTTGGAGTAGGAAAAGGAGTATACTTACCTTGGGGCCTAGTCGTGGATTTGGCTTGCTTGCATTCTAGACATTGTCCACAAATCCTCTCCACATCATGCTTCATCTTGGGCCAAAAGAACTGCTCCTTAAGAATATCAAGTGTTTTTGGTACCCCAAAGTGTCCCATCAAACCACAACTATGAGCCTCCTTGACAAATAACTCTCTCTATGAGCTCATGGGCACACATGCTCGGCCATCTTTGAACAAGAAACCATCAACCAATTGGTACCTATCAACTCGTTTCCCTTGACTAAGATTATCAAAGGTATCTTTGAAGTCGGAATCCATAGAATAGAATCCCTTTAAGCTTTCATACCCCATTATTCTAGAAACCAAGGTATTGACCAATACAAACCTTTGTGATAGAGCATCCGCTACCACATTTTCCTTGCCTTATTTGTAGTTGATCACATATGGAAAGGTTTCAATGAATTCAACCCACTTAGCATGTCACTGGTTCAACTTGGATTGCCCCTTGAGATGCTTCAAGGACTCATGATCGGTCCTTATCACGAACTCTTTGTGCCACAAGTAGTGTTGCCAATGAGCCAACACTCGTACAAGTGCATACAATTCCTTGTCATAAGTTGAGTACTTGAGTGTAGCTCCCTTTAACTTTTCACTAAAGAAAGCTAATGGTTTTCCTTCTTGCATCAACACACCACCTATACCAACACCTGAAGCATCACATTCAATTTCAAAGGCCTTGTCAAAGTTGGGTAGTTGGAGCAAGGGTGCAGAACTCAACATCAATTTCAAGGATTGAAAAGACTTCTCCTGCTCCTCACCCCATACAAAAGGTACATCTTTCTTGATCAGTTCGGTCAAAGGAGCAGCAATTTGAACTAAAGCCCTTCACAAATTGCCGATAAAAACTTGCTAACCCATGAAAACTTCTTACCTCAGTTGCACTGGTTGGGGTCGGCCAAGTCTTGATGGACTCCACCTTCTCGTCATCAACCTCAATCCCATTTGCACTAACCACAAAGCCCAAAAACACAACTTTATCAACACGAAATGAACATTTCTTGAAATTAGCAAAGAGACGCTCTCGTAGTAGGACATCAAACACTTATTTCAAATGGGATACATGTTCCTCCATTATCTTACTATACACAAGTATGTCATCAAAATACACCATAACAAACTTGTTGATGAAAGGTTTGAGAACATGGTTCATCAATCTCATAAAAGTGCTTGGGGCATTCGTCAATCCAAATGGCATCACAAGCCATTCATACAGCCCAAACTTTGTCTTGAAGGCCGTCTTCCACTCATCACCCGGTTTCATATGAATTTGATGATACCCACTTCGAAGGTCAATCTTGGAGAAAATAATAGAACCACATAGCTCATCAAGCATATCATCAAGTCGAGGAATGGGATGTCGATACTTCACCGTGATCTTATTTACGGCTCTACAATCAATACACACTCTCCAAGTGCCATCCTTTTTGGGAACAAGAATTACCGGTATGGCACAAGGACTTAGGCTTTGTTTGATCAACCCCTTCTCAAAAAGCTCTTCCACATGCCTTGATAGCTCTTTGGTTTCTGCCGGGTTACTCTTATAAGCTGGACGATTAGGGATTTGTGAACCCGATATAAAATCTATTTGGTGCTCAATTCCCCTCAAGGGTGGTAATCCAGCGGGCATCTCATCTGGAAATAGCTCATCATAGCCCTGCAAAAGAGAAGAAATAATATTAGGCAAAGTGCTAGTATCTTGGTTAGCATGTAACAAAAGGTTGCTGTTGACAAGGCACACTAGAAAGCATTCCTCATCCACACCCTTTAAACACTTTCTTGGCTTTGCTATCATGCACATGTTCTTTTTATTTGGAACGATGGTGGAACTTTCACCTTCACCTTCTGCCGTCTCGTATTTTATTCTCTCCCGAAGCTCCTTCATAGCGCGATAGTCCTCACTCACTTGATATGGAGTGAGAGGTGCAAGAACATACTTTTTACCTTCAATCACAAAAGCGTATTTGTTGGATCTCCCTTGGTGTACAACATCTCTATCAAATTGCCAAGGTCTCCCCAACAGTAGGTGACATGCCAACATGGGAACCACATCACAAACCAATTCTTCATTGTACTTTCCCACACTAAACCGAATACTTGCTTGTTTGAGGACCTTCATCTCTCCACTCTCATTGAGCCATTGTAGCTTAGAAGGATTGGGATGCTTGTTGGTTTGTATTTTCATACGCTCCACCAAGGAACTACTCACCATATTGGTGCAACTCCCGCTATCAATGATTAAAGAACACACTTTATCTTGGATTTTGCACCTAGCATGAAATAGATTCTCCCTTTGGTCAAGTTCTTCTTTTGCAAGGGCTCCCATAATTCTTGTCACAACACATGAAAGATTGACATTCATGTTCAAGTATTCATCATCATCAAGCAAAGACTTTCCCTTCTTCGTGAAACAAGCAAAATTCACCCTCTCGTCCAACCTTTCTTCTTCATCCCCTGAAGCACCTTCCTCTCCTTCACCCCTATCTCCCGCTCTCTCATTTTTTTCTTCACCCTCATCTTCATCTTCAGTCTTATATCCATCACGAAGAGCAACAATTGTTCTCCTATTTGGACACTCACTAGCAACATGTCCCCTCCGTTGGCATCTAAAACATTGAATTGTAGAGGGTCGACGAAAGTTAGGTTTAACATAGTTACCTCCTTGTGGTTGCTCACTTGCCTTGGATTTGTAATCAAGCTTGACTTGGGCAACTTGACCTCCACCTTTAGGTTGCTCCCTAGAGGATGTCATCTTCCAATTATCTCTACCTTTGCTCCATGTGGAAGTTAAAGAACTTTTGGCCTTGTATGACTGTTCTTCTTTCAAATCTCCTTCTACCTTTGAGGCATCATGGAAAGCCGCTTCAAGACTCTCATAGTGCTTAAGCTTCAAGGGCTTCAAGATATTATACTTCAAGTTTACCACGAATCGTATCACCGTACATTCCATATTCTCTTCAATTTTAGACTTCATCCGCAAGTTCTCAAACTCATCATAATATTCTTCCACAGTTTTGGTACCTTGCCTCAACATGTACACCTTCTTGAGCACCTCTTGGTAGTCATTTGGAATCAAGTATCTCAACTCCATAAGTGCAATCAACTCTTGCCAAGTAGGTAACTCGTAGTTATGATGGCTCTCCCTTTCCCTCCTTTTGGACTCCCACCAGGTTGATGCGTACCCCTCAAATTGCGTGAGAGCATACTTCGCCTTCAATGTTTCTGAGATATTATTTGTGAGAAAGATCCGCTCACTTTGAATTTTCCATTCCAAGAACTCATCGGGGTCACTACTTCCTTTGAACCTTGGAAGTGTGACCTTGATAGTGTTCAAGCCCCTATCTTGATGATCATTCCTCTCCCTAAACCTATTTCCTCTATTTCCCATCCTATCGCATCTATATCCCATCCTATCTCCTCTATATCCCATTCTATCTCCTCTATTCCCATATTCTTGATCTCTCATGCCTTGGTCCCACCCTAAGTCCCGAGGTCGTACGCCTTCCCTTCGTACTCCATTTCCATCCCTACCCCTAAGCTCCCAAAACTCATCATTATTGAACTCCTCATGAATTTCATCAAAGAGAGGATTTTGGTATTGGTAGTCTTGGTAGGGCATTTATGGTGCATTTTGTGGATGTGATGTGGGTTCATGAAAAGATGCATTTGAATCATTTCGAAATGGTGTTTGGTATTGGACTTGGCTGGCCACAAAAGGAAGATTCTCCTGTGGCGGGTGATAGGATTGTGGATTTGGATTTGGCGTAGGCTGTCTTAGGTGGTTTGGAGGGTTGGGAGTTTGGAAAGTGGGGCGTTGGTAGTTTCGGGTTCGGCTTTGTGGAGGAGAACATAGATTATGAGCTTGTCCCGGAGCAAGGGTGGTGGAATGCACCGATGCCCTCCTTATCTCCTCATATTCGGGTTGAATTGCTTTCCTTCTATTCTCATTTTCCACCCGTACCAACCTTTCCTCCATACCTCCCATCCTTCTATTCATTTCCGCTACTTGCTTAGAGATGTTGGCGAGAACCTCCATGATGTTCTCCGAGCTCTCCCCAATTGGACTTGTATTAGACATGATACCTACAAAACTCAACAAATGAGATTAGTAGAAAAGCCTCACGTCACTCGTATGTAGCTCTCAACTCACCTTCTATGGCGTCGTCTCAAAATTGATAGTGAACTAGCTCCGTTCAATCAACTCAAGATCACCTATCCTTTGTGATGGAGTGGATTCTTGCGACTCTTGAAAGAAGAACGACCCAAAAAAGAAAAAAAAACTAACGGACTTGAATCAAGAAGGTTATCAACAAATTAAGATGACAAAAGTAGAAGAAGAAGTACCAAAAAAAATTCGGACTCAAAATAAACCAAGTAACAAAAGTAGAAGAATTACTTCTTGTTATATAATTTGAAGGATCAAAGAAAAGATTTGATGATTAAAACTAGTTAAAAGTAATTAAAGATGTTAATTAATTGTTAAATAGCTGAAAATTAGAAGAAAAATGAGTTTAGACGAAGAAGAAGTGAATTTGGACACTTAGAAAAAAAATTATGCCTCAAAGAAGTCCATCACTTGTAAGACTTTGATTGGATGATTTGCTGATTAAAACTAGTTAACAAGTAATTAAAGATGATAATTAATTGTTAAATAGTTGAGGAATTGAAGGGAAAAATGTTAGAAAAAAGAATCACGAAGTTTGGACACTTAGAAAATTTTCTAGGTCCAAAAAACTTCCATACTTAGAATATTTTTGGGGTGTTAAAAAAAACCTGCAGGTTTTGGTCTCTAAAACAGACGCACACGCGCGTCAGGTGCGACTGGTGTTGCTGGCAGGTTGTCTGCTGCGCTGGCTGTTGATGTGTCGGTCCACGTGGCACTTTTTTTTTTTTCAGATTTCATTTTTTTTTCTTTCTTTCTTTCTTTTTTTAAAAACACCACTAATGGACCCAAAAAAAAACACTTTTGACCAACTTTGACTTGAAAAGTTTGATCAAATGTACTTTCTTATTTCTTCTTCTTCAAGAGCAAGTTGAAGACACCAAGAACACACACTAAAACCCCAATACACTAAAATCAACTCGAAATTGGTTCAAAATTTAGAATTTTCTTCCCTTCAACTAAGAGAACAAAGCCCACTAATTATTAACCTCCAATTTCTCCTCAATCAAAAGACCCATTTTCAAAATTTGAAAAGTTTAAAAAGATTGAAACCCTTTAATGATAACTTCACTTCTACAAGTCCAAATTGAACAAAATTTGAAACCTAGACTCAAAAAACACTAGGGAACCCTTATCTAGTGTCAAAAACAATAAATCAAAACAAAAAAAATAAAAAAAATTCATTTTTTTTTGGACTCTTTTTTTAAACCAAGACTAGATTTGTAAGAACAAATCTAAACCTAGGCTCTTGATACCAAATGATAACGATCAAGGAAGGAAAGCAATAAAGAAACAAAGGATATGTGGATTAATACTCAAGTTATTGAAATTATGGGCAACAAGGGACTAAAACCCTCACCTCCCAATTGACTTCAACAACCTAAATTCAACCCAAGGAAGAATAATCAAATGAAACCAAGAATCACAAAGGGGTAACACTTTGATTAATCAAACACAAGAAGTTAACAAGCAATCCCAAGAGTTCACCCTAATTACTCACTAATTACTCACTAAGAAGATACTATAATTTGAGAGTCAATATTCAATATAGTCTAAGTCTTCCCAAAATAAAAGAGACTACTATTTATACTAAAAAAATAAACAAGACACTTTTTGACAATTTTACCCTTAATGAGATAAGGGCCTTGTTTGGTTGCCTTCTTTTGTGAATTCTTGAATTCATGAAATGGTCATTTCCACACATGGCCTCTTTCCTTCTTCCTTCTAATTTTGATGTACCTTACACACATTGTATGTTTTTCTTTGGTGACCTTCAACCTCCTCTAATGCTTCCTTTTTCATGAACATTGCTTGTAGGCCTTGGAGATGCTTTGCTTGACTCTGTGTGAATGGTCTTGAGGGGTATATGCCACTCATGTTAGTGTCATCCATGCTGCCCATGTTATCAGTTTTAGAGGAATCAAAACAATGGCAGAAAATGCTTCCACCGTCTTCAATGTTCACGTGCCGGAGTTTGTGGATGCTATTTGGGTTGCTCTGAGGGATCCAACATTGGCTGTTCGGGAGAAGGCTGTTGAGACATTGTGTTCCTGCGTTTGTGTTATTGAAAAGTGTGAGACAAGATGGTGTGTTCAATGGTATGTCTATTTCTCTCTCCTCATAGTTTTTCAGAAAATGTCATTCACATTTTATAATATGTAAAAGAATGTATCAGTCACAAATTTCTTGATCCAAGGCATCTACTCTTAAATTGGTGATTCGATAGGTATTATTGAATGGTTAAGGCTACCCAAGATGGATCGGGTTGAAACACTCCTGTTCATAGTATACATGGATCTCTTCTCGCAGTCGGGGAGCTGCCAAGGTTTGCTATCAAATTGCATCACATTATTTATTTCATTGTAGGAAAATATTTCAGAGTCTCTTGTGTTGTGTTAAATTGCTATGATCTACTGAATGTCTGAGGAACTAGATACTTATCTCCTGTTTTACTAGAGATTTCAAAGTTGAAACTTGAATATTTGAAGTTGTGATTTTCGGACATGCATTTTACTTGGAAAAGAATTGAAGTTTTGTAAATGGAAATCCCTAAAATGCAGAACTTGGATTTTTTTGGAGGTAAATGTTAGCTTAAAATCTCCAGTTATATTGTGAGGACTTAAGTACCTCAAGGCTCACGACATTACTGTTAGAATAGGAATAGGTTTATACATTCCTATTAGAATAGGAATAGGTTTACACAATCCTATTAGAATAGAAATAGATTTATACAATCCTATTTAGAATAGGAATAGGAATACAAATAGGAATAGGAATAGTAAATAGTATCCTACTTGATAAAGGATTGTATTCTAGTATCTATAAATAGGATCTCAATGTAATAATATAGACACAACAACAATTCAATAATATTATTTTCCTATATTTCTCACATGGTATCAGAGCCTCTACGATCTTGGTAGAAAATCTAAGAGCTTTCGCTGCCCGCGGGCAGCTATTACTCATATATGATGCCCGTCTGGGCAACAACTATGTTAGCAAAAGTTGGGTCAGTGACTACTTTCTTATATCTAATTTTTGTAGCACCGTGCCATCATTTCGGTGACTACTTTTTCATATTTAATTTTTGTAGCACCATGCCATCATTCCGGTGACTACTTTTTCATATTTAATTTGTGTAGCACTGTGCCATCATTCCAGTGACTACTTTTTCATATATAATTTGTGTAGCACCGTGACATCCTTCAGGTGATTACCTTCTTTTTGCATATCTGATTTGCGTAGCATCGTGCATCTCTCCGGATTACTTTTCATATTTAATTTGTGTAGTACCGTGGATTTTTTCGAACTATTTTACTCATATCTGAGTTGCATAGCATCATGTGTCTTTTTAGTGACTCATCAGATTTGATTTGCATAATTCCATTCATCTTTCCGGTGACTCCTCAAATCTGATTTGCGTAGGGTTGTGCCATCATTCCAACCCTACCCATATAATTTTTCTTTTTCAGCAGGGTCATGCCATCATTCTGACCCTACCCATATTATTTATCTTTTTCAATGGGGTGGTTCCATCAATTCGAACTATCCTATATTATTTCTATTTTCTAGTTGGGTTGTAACATCATTACGACCTTACCCATATAATTTTATTTCTTGGATTGTGACCACTTTTAGCCATCAAATCTAATACTCCGGCATATGAGCATGTTCTGGCTAGTTTTTCGGTGACTTGTTTGATATCGACTCGTCTATTGATTTCAACATGATCCATATACTTTATACTAGATTTTGAGCACTTACAACGACCATTGCATTGTGAAGAAGTCTATATGGAGAAACCACCTAATTTTGTTGCTCAAGGGGAGTTTAGTAGCCTTGTATATTGATTACGTAAGTCACTCTATGGTATGAAACAATCTTTGCAAGCTTGGTTTGGGAAGTTCCAACACTGTAATTTTATCACTCTGTGTTTTATTGGCATTATGCATCAAATTAATATTTCATGAGAGAACCAAGCACATTGAGATTGATTGTCAATTTTGTGAAGTCGAGTGATCAACTTGCAGATATCTCACCAAACCCCTCATCAGTCTCGTGTTAATTACATCTGTAACAAGCTAGGTACATAAATTGTATGCACTAGCTTGAGGGGGAGTGTTAGAATAGGAATAGGTTTATACAATCCTATTAGAATAGGAATAGTAATAGAAATAGAAATAGGAATACTAAATAGTATCCTACTTGGTAAAGGATTGTATTCTAGGGTCTATAAATATGATCTCAATGTAATAATGTAAACAACACAACAATTCAATAATATTCTTCTCCTATATTTCTCACATGGTATCAGAGCCTCTACGATCTTGGTAGAAAATCAAAGAGCTTCCGCTGCCGGTGGGTGGCTATTACCCATATATGTTGCCCGTCTGGCCAATGATTATGTTAGCAAAAGTTGGGTCACCGTGTACCTTTCATGTGATTATTTTCTCATATCTAATTTTTGTAGCACCGTGCCATCATTCCGGTAACTACTTTTTTATATCTAATTTGTGTAGCACTATGTCATCATTCTGCTGACTACTTTTTCATATTTGATTTGTGTAGCACCGTGCCATCATTTCGGTGACTACTTTTTCACATTTAATTTTTGTAGCACCGTGCGATCTTTCCAGTGACTACTTTTTCATATTTGGTTTGTGTAACACTGTGCCATCATTCCAGTGACTACTTTTTCATATATAATTTGTGTAGCACCGTGCCATCCTTCCGGTGATTACTATTTTTTTTGCATATTTGATTTGCGTAGCACCGTGCATCTCTCCGGACTACTTTTCATATTTAATTTGTGTAGTACCGTGGATTTTTTCGAACTATTTTACTCATATCTGAGTTGCATAGCATCATGTGTCTTTTTAGTGACTCCTCAGATTTGATTTGCATAGTTCCATTCATCTTTTCGGTGACTCCTCAAATCTGATTTGCGTAGGGTTGTGCCATCATTCCAACCCTACCCATATAATTTTTCTTTTTCAGCAGGGTCGTGCCATCATTCCGACCCTACCCGTATTATTTATCTTTTTCAATGGGGTCGTTCCATCAATTCGAACTATCCTATATTATTTTTATTTTCTAGTTGGGTTGTAACATCATTACGACCTTACCCATATAATTTTATTTCTTAGATTGTGACCACTTTTAGCCATCAAATCTAATACTCCGGCATATGAGCATGTTCTGGCCAGTTTTTCGGTGACTTGTTTGATATCGACTCGTCTATTGATTTCAACATGATCCATATACTTTATACTAGATTTTGAGCACTTTATTGCTCAGGGGGTGTTGAGTAGACTTGTATGTCGATTATGTGACTCACTCTATGGTCTAAAACGGTCTTTGCAAGTTTGGTTTGGAAAGTTCAACACTGTAATTTTATCACTCTGCGTTTTATCGGCATTATGCATCAAATTCAGTATTTCATGAGAAGAATAAGCACATTGAGATTGACTGACATTATGCATCAAATCCAGTATTTAATGAGAAGACAAGCACATTGAGATTGACTGTCAATTTTGTGAAGTCGACTGATCAACTTGCAGATATCTCACCAAGCCCCTCATTGGTCCTCATATTAATGACATATGTAACAAGCTAGGTACATGAATTGTATGCACTAGCTTGAGGGGGAGTGTTAGAATAGGAATAGGAATAGGTTTATACATTCCTATTAGAATAGGAATAGGTTTACACAATCCTATTAGAATAGGAATAGATTTATACAATCCTATTTAAAATAGGAATAGGAATACAAATAGGAATAGGAATAATAAATAGTATCCTACTTGATAAAGGATTGTATTCTAGTGTCTATAAATAGGATCTCAATGTAATAATGTAGACACAACAACAATTTGTAAACACAACAACACAATCCTTTACCAAGTAGGATGCTATTTAGTATTCCTATTTCTATTTCTATTGCTACTGTTATTCCTACTCTAATAGGATTGTATAAATCTATTCCTATTCTAATAGGATTGTATAAACCTATTCATATTCTAACACTCCCCCTCAAGCCAGTGCATACAATTCATGTACCTACCTTGTTACAAATGTAATTAACACAAGGAACAATGAGAGGCTTGGTGAGATATCTGCAAGTTGATCAACCGACTTCACAAAATTGACAATCAATCTCAATGTGCTTGGTCTTCTCATGAAATGCTGAATTTGATACATTATGTCGATAAAACACATGGTGATAAAATTACAGTGTTGGAACTTCCCAAACCAAGCTTGCAAAGATTGTTTCAGACCATAGAGTAACTTATGTAATCAACATACAAGGCTACTAAACTCCCCCTGAGCAACAAAATTAGGTGGTTTCTCCATATAGACTTCTTCACAATGCAGCGGTCGTTGTAAGTGCTCAAATCTAGTATAAAGTATATGGATCATATTGGAATCAATAGACGAGTCGATATTAAACAAGTCACCGAAAAACTGGTCGGAACATGCTCATATGCCAGAGTATTAGATTTGATGGCTAAAAGTGGTCACATTCTAAGAAATAAAATAGAAAATAGAAATTATATAGGATAGTTCGAATTGATGGAACGACCCCATTGAAAAAGAGAAATAATATGGGTGGGATCAGAATGATGGCACGACCCTACTGAAAAAGAAAAATTATACAGGTAGGGTTGGAATGATGGCACAACCCTACGCAAATCAGATTTGAGGAGTCACCGGAAAGAGGAATAGAACTATGAAAATCAAATCTGAGGAGTCAATGAAAAGATACATGATGCTATGCAACTCAGATATGAGAAAATAGTTCATAAAAATTCACGGTACTACACAAATTAAATATGAGAAGTAGTCCGGAGAGATGCACAGTGCTACGCAAATCAGATATGCAAAAAAAGGTAGTCACCAGAAGGATGTCACAGTGCTACACAAATTATGTATGAAAAAATAGTCACTGGAATGATGGCACAGTGCTACACAAATTAAATATGAAAAAAATAATCACCGAAAAGATACACGGTGACCCAACTCTTGCTCACATAATCGTTGGCTGGACGAGCGGCATATATGGATAATAGCCGCCCGCCGACAGCGGAAGCTCTTTGATTGTTTACTAAGATCGTAGAGGCTCTGATACCATGGTAAATTAGGTCTTAGGTCTAACTCACACCCCAAAATCTAGCTCAAAGGGAGGAGGATTGCCTAAGCCTTATAAGGAATCCACCCATCTCATTAACTACCGATATGGACTTTTGTCATTCTTTAACATGTTAAATTAGGTATTAGGCCTAACTCACACCCCAAAAGCTAGCTCAAAGGAAAGAGGATTGCCTAAGCCTTATAAGGAATTCACCCATCTCATTAACCACCGATGTGGACTTTTGTCATTCTTTAACACCCCACCTCACGCCCAGTTCTTAGCATCTGGTGCGTGGGTAATTTTTAATTTTGGGGGCCCCAACATTGGGTGAGACGGGCCCTGCTCTGATACCATGTTAAATTAGGTCTTAGACCTAACTCACACCCCAAAAGCTAGCTCACATGGAGGAGGATTGCCCAGGCCTTATAAGGAGTCCACCGATCTCATTAACCACAGATGTGGGACTTTTGTCATTCTTTAACACCCCACCTCATGCCCAGTTCTTAGCATCTGGTGCGTGGGCAATTTTTTATTTTGGGGGCCCCAACATATGGTGAGACGGGCCCTGCTCTGATACCATGTTAAATTAGGTCTTTTCCTATATTTCTCACATGGTATCATAGCCTCTACGATCTTGGTAGATAATCAAAGAGCTTCCGCTGCCGGCGGGTGGCTATTACCCATATATGTTGCCCGTCTGGCCAATGATTATGTTAACAAAAGTAGGACTAATGATACATGCATGAACCTCATATTCAAGGGAAGAAACTGAGATAGACATGTCACCTTGCATCAATTTCTGGTGATTTTCTAGGGTTGTTTTGTGTCAACCCCATATCTGTCGGTATTTGTGTAGCACCGTGCCATCTTTTTGGTGACTACTTTTTCTTATTTAATTTATATAGCATCATGCCATCTTTTCGGTGACTACTTTTTCATATCTGATTTGTGTAGCACCATGTCATCTTTCCGGTGACTACTTTTTCATATTTAATTTGTGTAGCACCGTGCCATCCTTCCGGTGACTACCTTTTTTTTGCATATCTGATTTGCGTAGCACCGTGCATCTCTCCGGACTACTTTCATATTTAGTTTGCGTAGTACCGGGAATTTTTCTGAACTACTTTCTCATGTTGAGTTGCATAGCACCATGTCTTTTCGGTGACTCCTCAAACTTGATTTGCGTAGTTTCAATCATCTTTTCGATGACTTCTCAAATCTGATTTGTGTAGGGTTGTGCCATCATTCCGACCCTACCCATACAATTTCTCTTTTTCAGTAGGATCCTGCTATCATTCAGACCCTACCCATATTATTTCTCTTTTTCAATAGGGTTGTGCCATCAATCTGACCTTTTCTATATAATTTATATTTTCTAGTTGGGTCGTCCATCATTCCGACCCTACCCATATAATTTTATTTCTTAGATTGTGACCAATTTCAACCATCAAATCTAATACTCCAGCGTATGAGCATGTTTCAGCCAATTTTTTGGTGACTTTCTTGTTTAATATCGACTCATCTATTGATTCCAACATGATCCATACACTTTATACTAGATTTTGAGCACTTTGTTGCTCAGGGGGAGTTTAGTAGCCTTGTATGTCAATTATGTGAGTCACTCTATGGTCTGAAACAGTCTTTGCAAGTTTGGTTTGGGAAGTTCAACACTATAATTTATCACTCTGTGTTTTATCGGCATTATGCATTATTTCATGAGAAGACCAAGCACATTGAGATTGATTATCAATTTTGTGAAGTGGAGGGATCAACTTGCAGAAATCTTACCAAGCCCCTCATCGGTCCTCGTGTTAATTACATTTATAACAAGCTAGGTACATGAATTGTATGCACTAGCTTGTGGGGGAGTGTTAGAATAGGAATAGGTTTATACAATCCTATTAGAATAGGAATAGTAATAGAAATAGAAATAGTAATACTAAATAGTATCCTACTTGGTAAAGGATTGTATTCAAGGGTCTATAAATAGGGACTCCATGTAATAATATAAACAACAACAATTCAATAATATTTTTCCCATATATTTCTCACATACATATGTGTTTTGGGTGCGAATGCCTACTGCCTAATTGTTTTCTTTTATAAAGTAATTATTAATGAGGGTAAGAACTCCTGGATGCAAATCATGTACCAAAAGGTATCTACTACCTACTTGTTCTTATTAGCAATTGTATCTAGAAGGCATTTGTGATCTATAGATTGATTAATGATATGTGGGGCTATCTGGGTGTTTCAGTCATTTATAGAAACATATTTGAGTATGGTGAGCTGTGGATATCATACCTTTAGAATAGGCGCGAGTGAGTGTGAGTCAGTGTTCTTCATTTCACTATTATGAAAGGCCATAAACTTGTCCACCATGACTAGTTTCAAAATTCTACTTATCAGAAATAAAAAGAAGGACTAAGTTTAAAGAATTTATAGAACTTCAAAGTAACTGGAGTGTCTTTTCTCTTTAGAGTTTGTGTTACGTCTTAGCTATTGTTACTTTTAATCTTGAAACTTCCCGAATATAGTATTTAGCATGAGATATTGGATGTAGGTCCTGAATGGTTAAGTAGGCGATTGGACATAGATTTGATTGAAACTTTCAATAGCAGTTTTTGAAGTTGGAGTTGTATTGGAAATGTATCGCACTTGCAAAAAGTTAAAGTTCAATGAGTTGAAAAAACTATTCACTGATGTCAAATTTGAAAACTCATCTTCAAAAAGTAAACAAAAAATCATTCCAATGCTTAACCAAACAATGTTTTGAAAATAACTTTTGAGAATAGATGAAAAATTTCAAAGTTAAAAAGATTCTAGGATAGTTGTTGGTTTGTGACAGATCGGTTTGCCTGTCTTTGAGGTGCTAGTGGGGTGAAGGGAAGGTTCTTAGGTGATGAATGGCTGCATGAAGAGGGTGGTGGTCGAGGTTCCTCTGCTAGCAATTGGAGGACAATTTTTACCTTGTTGTATTGCCATGTATTTAGTTATGCTAATATGTTCCATGACTACTTTAGTTTCACACATTTAAGTACCTTTTGTTTTAGTCTCCTTCACAAAGATAATGTAATATGCTCAAGTCATATGCTATGGGAATTGGACCTACTATTATCTCTGCTAGTGATATGATAACACGAGCTAATTTATCATCAACATGTGCAGGAACACAGGGGAGTTCATTATGTCAAGATACAGGGAGGTTGCTGAAATTGTTCTAAGATACCTGGAGCACCGAGATCACCTAGTTCGCCTCAGCATAACTACTTTACTTCCTCCAATAGCCCATTTCCTGCGTGATTGATTTGTGACTAACTATTTAACGGTTTGTGACATTTGACTTCATTTTAGTTATTTAATCTGCTTTTACTAACTGGGAAATCTAGATGAATGAGATTTGCATCTTCTCAATGTTTACTACTGTAACCTCAAGTTTGTTTATTTTACTTCTACAGATATGCATGAATCATATACCTCATGTCCTTAAAATACCTGCAGAATGTGCCAGTGGGTTCATTTCTCTTGGGGAGATGGCAGTTGCTCTAGATGGTGAACTTATTAACTATTTGCCGACAATAACCTCTCACTTGTGTGATGTGGTATGTTATTTATGTCATTGCAGATGTACTTTTTTTGTTGTTGATAAAGGTAATGTTGTATTCCTCAGCATTAAGGCTATGTCGGCAACCTCTAAAAAATGTGCCCAGAAATTAAACAAGGAAGAGTAAAAACAGAAGAAGAAAAAACTAAATAGTTACAAAAGCACCATAAAATCTACTCATCCTTCATCTACTAGTACCTACACCAAAAGTATAATGTATTGAAACAGTTTTCTTTGACTGTCTGAACAGGGTTGGTACTATCCTCAAAATGTCTATGGTTTCTTTTATTCCAATAGAGTTCTTGTTGATTCATGCACCAGAGGCAATCCTAAGGTTCTTTGATTACTTCTTTTTCTTTCAATTTTTTTGTTGAAAATTGTGGAGTTGGAATATTTGTTTGATTTACATTGATTGTGGCGAAGTCTGAGTAGTTGTTCCCGAATAGATACATGAGGTTGCCTGAATAGTTATGAGTGATTTTGTGATAACTCTTACAACTCTTTTTGTAACTTTTGATTCATTAGCAGTTAAAATGTTCAATGCTACTTGTATTTTCAAAAGGAAGAAAGATTTTGAACCATCTTGATTGATTTGCAGACTATGTGTGGTGAGTTGTTGCATAATGCCTTGTGTTTGCTTCTGTCACCTAGAATATGCCCGATTGGTCTTGAATGAGTTTTGGTTGGAGAAATGATCTTAGGCTTTCTTTAATATCTTGAAGTCCATTTGGCCTAAAAATTTCACATTTGTACTAAATATATCCTTAGTTGTCCCCTTTGAGCCTAATCTTTTTTTATGGGAAACCACATTACAACCCTTATCCTTTTTGAAAAGGTAACTCTCTTTTGAACCATTTCCTTCTAGAACTTGATGTTGTGAAAGTTGAGGCTAAAAGCCTAAGTTGTGGGTGTTATGGGAAATTCATTAAAGGGATACTTACCACATGAGGGCATGCTGTAAAAAGAAAAAAGAAAATATAAAGAAGAGAGAAATTGAGGGATGGATGGAAAGTCTTAAAGAAAGAAAAAGTTTTGAAAAAGAAAGAACGGAAATGAATAAATGAGTCTTGAATCCTCCAAAAGTTGAAAATGGTTGCATGTGGAGCATCTAGAGTGGAAATAAGAAGAGAAAAAATGAAAAATAGTGTGGAATGTGCATGGGTTTGAATTGAAGAAAAGTGGAGAAAGTTGGAAATGACGAATCGTTGTGTAGTGTTTAAGGAGGGTGTAGTCACTTATAGATTGTATCTAGAATGCTTTTGTGATCTATAGGTTGATTATGATATGTGGGGCTACCTGGGGGTTTCAGTAATTTATAGAAACCTATTTGAGTATAGTGAGTCGTGTGTATCATGCCTTCAGAATAGGTGTGAGTCAGTGTTTTTCGTTTCAGTATTATGAAAGGCCATAAACTTATCCACCACGACTAGTTTCAAAATTCTACTTCTCAAAAATAAAAAGAAGGAATAAGTTTAAAGAATTTATAGAACTTCAACGTAACTGGATTGTCCTTTCTCTTTAGAGTTTCTGGGACTTCTTAGCTATTGTTACTCTTAATCTTGAAAGATCCCGAAATACAGTATTTAGCATGAGATATTGGATGAAGGTCCTGAATGGTTAAGTAGGCTATTGGACATATTTTTGATTGAAACTTTAAAAAGAAATTTTTGAAGTTGGAGTTGTATTGGACATGTATCGTACTTGCAAAAAGTTGAAGTTCAATGAGTTGAAAAAAATATTCACTGATGTCAAACTTGAAAACCCCATCTTCAAAAAGTTAACCAAAAAATCATTCCAATGCATAACCAAACAATGTTTTGAAAATAACTTTTGGGAAAAGATGAAAAATTTCAAAGTCAAAAAGATTCTAGGATAGTTGTTGGTTTGTGACTGAGCGGTTTGCCTGTCTTTGAGGTGCTAGTGGGGTGAAGGGAAGGCTCTTAGGTGATGGATGGATGCATGAAGAGAGTGGTGGGCGAGGTACCTCTGCTAGCTATTGGAGGACAATTTTTTCTTTGTTGTATTGCCATGTATCTAGTTATGCTAATATGTACCATAATTACTTTAGTTTCAAGCATTTATGTGCCTTTTGTTTTAGTCTCCTTCACAAAGAATAATGTAATATGCTCAAGTCATATGCTATGGGAATTGGACCCACTATTATCTCTGCTTGTGATATGATAAGAGCTAATTTATCACCAAAATGTGCAGGAACTCATGATGTCAATAATATACAGGGAGGTTGCTGAAATTGTTCTAAGATACCTGGAGCACCAAGATCACCTCAACATAACTTCTTTACTTCCTCGAATTGCCCATTTCCTGCATGATCAATTTGTGACTAACTATTTAACGGTTTGTGACATTTGACTTCATTTTAGTGATTTAATGTGCTTTTACTAACTGGAAAATCTTGATGAATGAGATTTGCATCTTCAATGTTGGCTACTGTAACCTCAAGTTTGTTTATTTTACTTCTACAGATATGCATGAATCATGTTCTAGTAACCAAAGTTGTAAACTAAAGTCTAATTCAACAATTCACAAAATATTAGTTTTGAAATTGTTTCAATACTTAAATGAAACTAGTATTGTGTTCCCCATAACATTGCGTCAATGTTCTTCCGTAATTGAGTTTCGTGCAATTTACCTATACAAAATACATGTGAGTTAGCCATATCTGACACTTCTTAGTCTACTCAGATAATCTCATTCAAGTCCTCTCGGTCCTAGAGTGTCACATGATTTACCCTCGCTTACAATGGTGTTAAGATTCTTTTCTCTCGAACTTAAACCTTGACTCCATTTCGTCAGATTAATTTAACTTTTTCCTAACTATCATTTTTCTCTCGAACAAATAACATATACAGGCTCACTCTAATGCGTGCACTCATCAAATACATGAATAACGAAAGCTAAATTACAATTTGTAAACATAAATCGCCTTTTACTCGTTTTATGAAATTACAATTATAATTACGGCATGTATCCCACAACCCCAGTTGTGGTGTTTAGCCACTCATGATTTCACGTAAACAATCAGAATTATATAATGAAAACATGTTAAAACAGTACTTACGAGAATAAGCAAATCAACAAGCCACTTCGATAATTCAAGAATCGGAAATCCAAACTTCGAACTTAATTCAATGTTAAAGTCGATAATCAAAAGCTCAGCATAATGGAAAACACATTCCTTCTTTATGGTAAGATCAGATAAAAACTAAAAACGCCCTAATTAATTCAAAAATAGTGTTTTAAAAAGAGTCCTACTTGAAGTAGGACTGAAATGTCGGGCACTTCACGGATAACTCTATGACCCGTCAAGGGGTTCACGGTCCGTGAAGCCCTTCATGGTCTTCACTTGGACTCACCCAAAATCGAATCTTCAAAACTTGCAGACTAGATTCTTGTCACGGACGTCACCACAGCTCGTGACGATGACCACGATCCATCTAGGTACCCGTGGTCTTAACTTGGCCAATTCACTTTTCAACTTCTTGAGGTATACCTACTGGAAATGCATCACGATCATCACCACGACCCGTCATGATGAGCACGGCTCGTCTGGGTGTCCATGGTCTTCACTTAGCCAACCCATAATATGGCTCCTTCAAGTCTTCTTACTGACTTATCTCCATGGACAACACCACGATCCGTGACAAGGACAACGGCCCGTAATAACTCATGTGGTCTTCACTTGGAGAATTTTTTCATCAGCTACATCAACTTCTAGTGCACTGCTTCCTTTTCACAAGCTTCACGACGGCTCGTTTAGTTGACCACTGCCCGTAATGGGCTCCGTAGTCTTCACTTAGCATTTGGTTATCAACAGCCTTCTTTTTTTTCCTCTTTCACGTCCACATGTTTCACATGTACAAACACTACCAAACACATTATGTCCACATAAATACACTTGATTCTAGTATCAATTCTTAGTTTTCAAGCATCAAATGTGCCAAGATTTCGCGGCACATCAACACCCTCAACTTAGAACCATTACTTGTCCTCAAGTGATTAGAAAATAATATTTTCAGCCCTCAAATCATTCAAACACTTTTGCTACCACGCAGCAGCCATCTCAAACACAATTTGTATCCAAAACCATGGATCTAACATGCAAGGATCAATCTATGACATCTCATTACTCACAGTCGATCATGCTTATGTCTGTGAATTCTCAGCTAACACAATCTACTCTCAAATGCAATCAATGTGTCCTCACACCAAAGAAGTCCCTCACTCATGATAATTGGGACTAAGTACTACGCTCACACTCTCAAAGAACTTCTAACACTAACAACAAGCTATCATAGGCTTGCCCTTGCTTTCTACGCTCTATTTTTCAAACACCTGAAATAGGATCATTGTAGGACTTAATCGGCTTGTAGCATAGGCTCAGGTTAGGGAATGGACAATTGGATTTGTGAGTGACTAGTCCATTGGTTTTCCAAAGTTTCATTTGCACACAACTCTTTTCTAAGTGATTCCCTTTTTTACTTCATTTCAGCACATCCCAAGCAACCATTATTTTCTTCTTCTTTTCCTTTTCTTTTCTTCACACCTCTTTTTTTATATATATGCAATTTTTTTTGTATGGACTCAGCTCACTGGTTGAACCTTCTTTTCCACTATTTCTTTCTGCTCAGATTGCAATCACCCTCAACTTAGGCTTTTGGCCTGAGTTGTGACATCGTATCTTCGGAAACCAAAGGTTATGATATTTACTAGGTAAGAACAAAAACTAATTTTTAGGCTCAAATCGGGTTCAAGTGATAAGCTTTTTATTTGGTTGTTTTATTTTTTATTTTTGTTGGCTTTTTTATGGCTTAACAAAAATGGCCTACTGATCCTTTCCTATCCGGTTATTCTCAAATTTAAGCAAGACTACTCGGGCAAATTCTAGTTTTTGCTCCTAGTGTTAGACTTCGAACAACACTCACACACACATGACACAGGACTACATTCTCCAGTTTCTTGGTTCACCAATTTATTTATCAGACTAGCAATGTTCAACATGTCAGTATCTAAGACGTCATCTAAAGATCATAACAGTCAAATCTCATGTCAAGGTAATCATGTCACACAGATTAGCTATTGCACAGCTCAACATACCAACAAAAACACAAGATAGTAACAATTTTCACTTTAAACACAAAATCAACCTCCATTCATTCTAACAGCTTAATTGGTAGTTCTTTACCACCCCTTCCCCAAACAAAAAGGCATTCCCCTCAAAGTCAATCATACCTGTGGCGCTCTAGGCGTCGGTAGTCGGATCAATATTGGCACCCTTATCAACGGGTGCACTCTGAGACACCAACTCAGGATCAGGCTGGCTACCACTCACCGGGACAGGTACTCCGCTACCAAAAGCTCCAGCTAACATGACATCTAGTTGTTGTTGCTCAAGTGCTTCTTTTACTCGAGCGTCCTTCTTGGATGCCTTGTGGGCTTTCTTTTCTTGCCTTCTTGCCTCTCTGGACAGGTCAGCAGGTCCTCACCAGATTCTCCGGCTCTGTGTTTCCTCTTGTTGGACTTACTCTTGGGAGTTCTCCCCAGATATTGTCAAGAGACTAAGTAGTAGGCTGCTTATCGAATATCTTTATTAATGAGTCTGGCATGACTGGAGTGGACACATGTACTGGCTTTTCAGCCAGTTTAGCAACTTGGGCTCGCATTTCGGCCAATTGTTTCTGAAACTCTTCATTATTGCCCAATCTAGCAGCCGGCAACTGTGTTTGGACATGGTACTACCGCTAATGGTCCCACCGGTTTGGAAGTTGCAGTTATCTTGACATCCTGGATTTTGGAAGCCGCAGTTATCTTGGATGCCTCAACCAGTTTAATCCACCAACTTATTTGGAGGAATGTTCGCATGCAAACAAAGTTTCCCTATTAGATAGGAAAGAACAAACCTGATCTCTCATTAGCGCTCTGTCTGCATCTCCGTGGCGATGATTCGACCTGCATTCACAAGGTAACTGGCCATGAGGCTGGCAACCAATGATGCTAATGACGGAGACAGTCTATTATCATTTGTTGTGGGTCGCAACTAAGCTCGAACTATTGAACACCAAACCTTGGCTGAAAAGGTGAGGGATGCCTTTAAAATCTGCACATGTGGATCAGACACCCATACTACTGCTTTTTTTTCTGTGGCAATGTACCCGACAATCCAATGCATGATGCGTTTTCGCGAAGTAGGATCTTTATCTTCGATTCACTAGTGACAGCGTGATGTTTTCCCTCAAATAGTCCCACAGAAATTGGTGTTGTATACTCAGGGCCATGTAGCATCCTATTAATTGTTTCCTCATAGATGTTCACAGTCTTACCCCGAATATTCATTGTGTCTAAAGAAGCCAATGTGGTTGCAAGCGTCTTCTGTGCTCGCTTTGTTGTTTCAATCTCCGCAACAATGTTCATTGGGGTGGCTGTGTAGATAACATAGAAATCTCGAGGTAAATGGTCGGTGTATTCTCCAGGAGCATTGGTCATCCATTCAAACTGGTGAATCTGGAACAACCTGTAAATCTCTAGAATGCATGGATGTCCTCCATCACTACCCTAGTTTCGGGCATGAGTGGTATCTTTCTAACCCCCCACCCCCGACTTGCTCACATTCCATGTTCGAAGAAGTTTCCTACCTGATCACCCTCCACATGGCTCTGAAACAGTCAATAAGTTATTGTCGCACTATTACGTCAAATTCGTGGATGCTAACATACT
>NW_026020799.1:0-1417 GCF_900185275.1 Solanum verrucosum
CAATTGAAAATACTTAAGGGGGTTTCGGAGTTCATATTAGCATTTCGGAAAGGGTTTGAAAGCACCCAAAATACCCGTTAACACGCGGTTATCCGGTAATTAACTAGTTGGCTAATTGATTTTAAAATAAAGCATACATACTTAAATTAATTAAGAAGTAAACAGTTTAAACTTTAAAGGATCTTAAAGGAGAAAGTTTGATATTAAAAATATTATTTAAGTACAATATTTTGCAAATTTTCTTGAAAAAGTCTAGTAGAGAAATGTTTGCTTAATTTTAAATAGTTAATTCAAAATGGTTATCTTTTGGGGAGTTGAATCTTAAGATTAATTTTAGCAAATAAAACATATAATAGCAATTGAATAGATAAGGAAAGGAAGTTTGGGCCCGAGTCTGGATCTGTCCGCCTGGGCCAGTACTTGGGCCCATTTTCGTTTGGGGCATTTGGCTCATTTGAGTCACCTGCACCTGTTCTAGTCTAATGTACATAAGACATTTCTTTAGGATCTTGGGCCCAATGTCCTTCGACCTGTCCTAAACTTCTAACAAGATAATAGCAAAGTGGGCTTAGGCCCAAAAGTAACAAAATACAACTTGTAAAATAAGGAGTGGGCCTTTTAAGCCCTCTTCTCATTTTTTCGTATACACCTAGTGTACAGAAATCCATATCGGCTCTAATCCCTGTTCGTCAATTTTTTAAAGGATCTGTTCTTCCATTCCATTGACCCGATTTACTCGATAAGAAGGAAATGTTGAGCTTCAATCAATCTCGAGATGCAAGGAATAAAGGAGAGGGTCCGATAGACCCAAATCGGGGAAGATCATGCATAAAATAAACAAATAATAAAGATTAGTAATTAATCAAAATTGGATACTCACTAAAAAATAGCTAAATATACAAGATGGTAGTAAGATCAATTTTTCCTCACAATAGCCTGGCAGACACTAACACCCATGACAACATTTACTTTCGCACACATCTAATAGTCAATCGAGTGAAGCTATGCGTTAAGAACATTATTCAAAGTGAAGACAGGAAAGCAGAACATGGACCAAATTTAATAGAAAGAATCCACTTAATATCAACCCAACATGTTTTATACAATTAAACTTTAATAAAACATGTCAAACCTTCCAATTTCAAAGAAAACAAAATTCACTCTAGTAAGCAAAAGACAAAAAAAAAAAAAGGAACTGGACAGACAAACTCATGGAGAAGGGAAAAAGAAAATAAATAATAAATAATAACATAAAATAATATTAATAAAATAATAAATAATTGAAACGAATGAGAATTATATAATAAAATAAAAACATGAAATAAACAGCCCCCAAAAAATAAAATAAAATAAGAAATAAAAGGAAGTGAGCAACACAGCTAATGCAATACGAAAAGTAAACAATACTATTCTTAAT
>NW_026020801.1:0-6087 GCF_900185275.1 Solanum verrucosum
GGTTTAGGGTTTTAGGTTTAGGATTTAGTATTTTAGGTTAGGGTTTAGGGTTTAGGTCTTAGAAATATTTTATGTTTAGTGTTTTATCGTAAGGGTTTTATCCAGTTTTTAAGGTTTTAGGGCTTTGGATTTTTAAGGTTAATGCTTTTTAGGGTTTTAAACGGTTTAGAGTTTAGGGTTTTATTTTATGTTTTTTAGGGTTTAACATATACGAAATAGGGATTCATAGGGTTAAGAGCTTAAAGTTTTTTAGGTTTAGCTATTTTTGGGTTTTTAAGGGTTTTTAGAGGTTAAGTGTTTCTTAAGGTTTAGGGTTTAAGGCTTAGGGTTTATTTGTGTATTTTAGTTTTAGGGTTTATGGATTTTTAGGATTTATTGTTTTGAGATTAGGGTTTTTTTAGGTGTTTTAAATGGGTTTTAGGGTATCTTTAGGGTTCATAGGATTTAGGGTTTCTTAAAGTTAAGGATTTAGGGGTATAGGTTTAGGATTTAGGGTTTTAGGTTAGGGTATAGGGTTTAGGGATTAGTGTTTTTGTAGGTTTAGGGTTTTGGGTTAAGGTTTTTATATAGGTATTTACGATTTAGGGTTCTCGGTAGGTTAAAATTTTTTTAGGATTTTATTGGTTTAGGGTTTAGGGCAATGGTTTTTTTGTGTTTTTAGGGTTTAACATATACGATTCAGGGCTTTATAGGGTTTAGAGCTTAGAGTTTTTTGGATTTAGGGGTTCTTGAGTTATTTAGGGTTAAATGTTTCTTAGGGTTTTTAGAGTTCAGGGTTTTGGGCTTAGGGTTTTGTTGTGTAGCTATGGTTTACGGTTTACAGATTTTTAGAATTTAGAGTTTAGACCTTTGGGTTTTGTAGGGGTTTTAAATGGTATTTAGTGTTTTTAGGGTCGATTTTAGGGTTTATAGGATTTAGGGTTTCCTAAGGTTAAGGGTTTAGGGTTTCTTAGGGCTTTTAGGGTTTTCGAAGGGTTTTTTTAGGTTATGGGTTTTGGGTTAAGGGTTTTATCAAGGTTTATAGGTTTAGGGCTTTGGATTTTTAGGGTTTTATAGGCTTTAGAGTTTAGGGCTTAGAATTTTTTTTATGTGTATTTTTAGAGATTAGCATATACGATTTAGGCTTTAGGGTTTAGGGCTTAGGGTTTATATGTGTATTTTAGTTTTCTGGTCTACGGATTCAGGACTTAAGGGTTAGAGATGACGATTTTGTAGGCGTTTTAAATTGTTTTTATAGTTTCTTTAGGGTTTATAGGCTCTACGGTTTCTTATAGTTTAGGGTTTAGGGTTTTATGTTTAGGATTTAGGGTTTTAGTTTAGGGTTTAGGGTTTAGGTCTTTGAAATATTTTATATTTAGGGTTTTACAGTAAGCGTTTTATCTAGGTTTTAAGGGTTTAGTTTGGGTTTTTAAGGTTAATGCTTTTTTGGGTTTTATAGGTTTTTGAATTTAGTGCTTAGGGTTTTATTTTGTTTTTCTAGGGTTTAGCATATACGAATTAGGGTTTCATAGGGTTAAGAGCTTAAAGTATTTAGGTTTAGCGGTTTTTGGGTTTTCAAGGGTTTTTAAAGGTTAAGTGTTTCTTAGGGTTTAGGGTTTAAGGCTTAGGGTTTATTTTGTGTATTTTAGTTTGGGTTTACGGATTATTAAGATTTATGGTTTAGAGAGTAGGGTTTTGTAGGTGTTTTAAATGGGTTTTAGGGTTTCTTTAGGTTTATAAGATTTAGGGTTTCTTAAAGTTTAGGATTTAGGGTTGTAGGTTTTAGATTTAGGGTTTTAGGTTTGGGTTTAGGGTTTAAGGTTAAGGTTTTTATCTAGGTTCTTATGGTTTAGGGCTCTGGGTAGGTTAATGTTTTTTTAGGATTTTATAGGTTTATGGTTTAGGGCTAAAGTTTTTTTGTGTTATTAGGGTTTAACATATACAATTTGGGACTTTATAAGGTTTAGAGCTTAGAGTTTTTTTAGATTTAGGAGTTTTTGAGTTTTGTAGGGTTAAGCGTTTCTTAGGGTTTTTAAGAGTTTAGGGTTTTGGGCTTAGGGTTTTGTTGTGTAGCTATGGTTTAAGGTTTAAAGATTTTTAGAATTTACAGTTTAGAGCTTTGGGTTTTGTAGTGGTTTTAAGTGGTATTTAATGTTTTTAGGGTTTATAGGATTTAGGGTTTCTTAAGGTTATGGGTTTTAGGGTTTCTTGGGGCTTTAATGTTTAGGATTTAGGGTTTTCGGAGGTTTTTTTTTAAAGGTTATGGGTTTTGGGTTAAGGGTTTTATCAAGGTTTTTAGGGTTAGGGCTTTGGATTTTTTGTTTTATGGTTTTTAGTGTTTTATATGTTTTAGTGTTTAGGGATTAGAATTCTTTTTATGTGTATTTTTAGGGTTTAGCACATATGATTTTGGGCTTTATAGGGTTTATATATTAGAGTATTTTAGGTTTAGTGGTTTTTGGGTTTTTTAAGGTTTTTAAGGGTTAAGTGTTTCTTAGTGTTTAGGACTTAGGGTTTTAATTTGTGTTTTTTAGGATTTAACATTTACGAATTAGGGTTTCACAGGGTTAAGAGCTTAAAGTTTTTTAAGTTTAGCTGTTTTTGGGTTTTTAAGGGTTTTAAAAAGGTTAAGTGTTTCTTAGGGTTTAGCGTTTGTTTGTGTATTTTAGTTTTAGGGTTTACAGTTTGTAGGATTTAGGGTTTAGAGATTAGGGTTTTGTAGGGGTTTTAAATGGGTTTTAGGGTTTCTTTATGGTTTATAGAATTTAGGGTTTCTTAAAGTTTAGGATTTAGGTTTATAGGTTTAGTATTTAGGGTTTTAGGTTAGGGTATAGAGTTTAGGGATTAGTGTTTTTTAGGTTTAGGGTTTTAGGTTAAGGCTTTTATCAATGTTTTTACGGTTTAGGGCCTTGGGTAGGTTAATGTTTTTTAGGATTTTATAGGTTTAGGGTTTAACATATACGATTTAGGGCTTTATATGGTTCAGAGCTTAGATTTTTTTAGATTTAAGGGTTCTTGAGTTTTTTAGGGTTAAGTGTTTCTTTGGTCTTTTTAGAGTTTAGGGTTTTGTTGTGTTGCTATGGTTTACGGTTTATAGATTTTTAGAATTTAGAGTTTATAGTTTTGGGTTTTGTAGGGGTTTTAAATAGTATTTAGTGGTTTTAGGGTTGATTTTAGATCGATTTACGATCCGTACTGCAAGTCCGTCGTTTGCTTCAGAGAAGCTGATTTTTGGAAGCTGAAATATTTTCTAAGTCTTGGCTGACGGAAGGGACTTACGGACCGTAGATCCATCGACGGTCCGTAAGTCATCTCGTGGAATGAAGACGCGTGCCTGAACAAACTTTCCTTAATTTGTTTCCCTTTTAATTTAGGATTTGTTTTCTATAAATAGGGCATGTAAACATCGTTTTTAGGGGTTAGACATTGTTATTCTAGTTTTACTTTGTGACTTGGGAGATTAATTTGAAAACCTAACAATTATTGATTTCCTATGTTCGTTTTGAAGATTTTGGCTTTGCAATTCAAGTTGAATTTCTGGGTTTATTATTCTCTTTACGTAAGTTCATGATTTCTTAATCTATAACTATGAATTGTGTTCTTGCTAATATGGGTAACTAAATCCACAACTAGGGTTGTGGGAACCATGAGCGATTAACAATGTATGAATAGTAAATAAGCAATTCTTGAATAGTGTTTTGCATGCGTTGATAATTCTTTCGGTTAGAAGTCTTTTTAACGAGTGCACGCGTTAGAAACCGCGTTGTTGCTACTTGCCGGACCAAGGAGGTAATCAACAAGAAAAGAATTATCAACAAAGATTTAGTGTGATACTATCTAATAGGCTAGTGTCGATTGGTGCGAAGTAATAGCTAAGTCAAACATCGATTATGATGTCTAATATGAGGTAGAGGTAAGGGTTAGTAAATTATACACACGTAGCCGGACCAAGGTGCGGGGTAAAATTCTCTAGATGTCGAACCAAGAATTTAGAGATACCTAACTTATTTCTTTGCATGTAGTACACTAGGAAAGGATAGCTATTACTAGGATTACAGCCTTATGAGCTTGTGGAGAATACGTATACCCTAGTTATTTCTCTCATCTTGATAACAACCAAAATTGAGTTTTGATTACTGATTACTTATTAAATTCTTACTATTTGTTTCACACAAACAGAACCCCCCCTTTAATTACCTGTTTCTGGAAGTAATTTGACTAATTGAATATAATTGTTGGTTAAAGTAAAGTCTAAACCATTTTCCTTGTGGGATCGACCCCAACCTACAAGTTGGGTTCTTTACTTGATAACGATCGCTTATGCTTCTTTAGGGAGGTGTAATTTGAGCGTATCAACCCTATACCTCCTTCTGTACAAGGTAGGCTCATGGTGTCTAGAGATGCCCAATGATACTTTCTTTTATCCAAATCTCTTCCCCAGAAGAAGTCTGTAATAATGGCTTTAATGTATTTAATAGTAGTGCTGGGAGGGGAAATTGCAGCCATAGTATGTATAGGTATAGATTGCAATGCATGTTTGATCAAAGTAATTCTGCCCCCAAAACTAAGTACCCTTGCCTACCAACCACACACTTTTTTAGAGACCTTCTCCACTAAAGGTGAATAATAAATGATCCTTTGTCTACCAATATAAAAAGGACATCCTAAATAAGTAATAGGACTACTCTTCTGGGAAAAATTAGTAACATCTTGAACGGTATGATGATGTCCTGTGATGTATTGTCTGGAACCATAAAGTGACTCTTTGCTTTGTTAATAAGCTGACCAGAGGTATGTTCATACTCCCCTAAATTGTCCATAATGAGCTAAGGGAATGTCTGTCAGT
Organism: Solanum verrucosum; assembly: GCF_900185275.1. Lineage (NCBI taxonomy): Eukaryota > Viridiplantae > Streptophyta > Magnoliopsida > Solanales > Solanaceae > Solanum > Solanum verrucosum. The sequence goes on from NW_026020801.1 coordinate 4,826, forward strand.
GGAAGCAAAAACAATATCATCATCTGCAAAACTCAAATGATTGATCTGAGGTCCTTTAGGCTCCAAATAAAAGCCTTTATAATTTGGATTCTGATGTAGAGAATTAAGCAACCTGGTCAATACCTTTGCTCCTAAAATAAATAAGGCCGGGGATAAAGGGTCTCCTTTCTTAAGTCCTCTAGTGGAGTGAAAGAATCCATGCCTATGACCATTAATGATAATAGAATACCAATTGTTACTCATTATTCTCCAAACTATATCAATAAAAATCTCCCCAAATCCAAACTTCCTTAAAACCAAACATGTGAATGACCAAGACACCCTGTCATATGCCTTGGTCATATCAAGTTTGATAACCACATTATTTCATGTATTGGGTTTTTTTGATACCATGAGTAATTTCTTGTGCAAGCATGATACTTTCTGTAATACTTCTCCCTCTTACAAAGCCAGACTGATTATCTGATAATAATAGGGGCAAAATAGTAGCCAATCTCATGCTCAAAAATTTAGAAATGATCTTATTGGTAAAGTTACGAAGGATGATAGGTCTAAGGTCAGTGAATTTAGTAGGTTGTTCAGTTTTTGGAATCAAAACATAACATGCATGGGACATGAACTTAGGCATAATGTTACCACAAAAAAAAGATTGAACAGCTGCCAGTATATCTTCTTTAATGATATTCCAACAAACTTGATAAAATTTGCCTCCTATACCATCTGGACCTGCTGCTGAACTTGGGTTCATAGCAAACACAACTTGTCTAAGTTCCTCTATATTAGGCATTGCTTGCATCCTCTCATTCTGTTCATGAGTGACTACTGATGGAATAAGCTGAAGAATACTTTCATCTATTCTCTCATACTGACCAGTGAACATTTGTTGATAATAATCACATGATGCCTGTGCTATTTGTTCCTCCCCCTGTATCCATACCCCATTTTCAGTACAGATTTTATGTAAAAATAACCTCCTTCTTCTACCTCTCATAAAAGCATGAAAGTATTTAGTGTTGGCATCACCATCCTTAAACCATTGTATTCTTGTCTTTTGTTTAAGAATAGCTTCTTCCATTTTCAAATACCTAATGTAGGTGCCAGTCATCTGATGTAATTTCTGCCTAACAGCTTCATTGTTGTCTATCATAAGCTCTTCTTCAGATTTCCTGATAGTGTCCTCAAATTCCTTAACCTTAGTAAAGATATCACCATACTCTCTTTTAGACTAGTTGCTAAGTGTTGATATGACTCTTTTTATTTTG
>NW_026020802.1:0-9914 GCF_900185275.1 Solanum verrucosum
ATTTAATTTTACTTGAGCATTAAAGATATTTACTACACAAAGTCTATTCTTTCACTGTTAAATACAAATGAATCAGACATACTCTTTTTGAAGTTTATTTTAAAAAGGTTATATAGGGCTATATTTGATTCTTCACACACCTGAATTTTTTTTTGACTTTTTTATTCAACGGCTAAGTTTTTAATATCTCTCTTATAAATTTATTTGCTTATCATTATTTGAGATTCTAATTCTTATTTCATTTTTTTTTTGAGAAAATAAATAGATATGGAAAAAGAAGAAAAAAGGTAAGAACAAAAATGTCCCATCGTTTCCGAAAATGACTTTTTCCTCAACACTTTGGTCCAAAAATGCCCTTTCCATTAATAGTTTGATCCAAAAATGACTCTATTGTTACTAAATAGGTCAAAAATTTACTTTTCTGAATAAATAAATTATTTCTTTTCTTTTTAACCAAATCTTATTCGTAAACTAACAAAAAATAACATTTTTCTTCGTAATCTCTTATCAATTTAAATAGAATAATTTCATGCTTCCTTTTAATGGATAATATATATATATATATATATATATATATATATATAATATATATATAAATCATAGTAAATCCATCATTAATTTTTACTTAGATAATTATAATAAAATAAATATTTTCAATATATAAGCGTGTCTAAGCACTTTTGGCATTGTTTTGTTTAAGTAGAAAAGGTTAAAGATAAAGAAATCCACAAGTATAGTAATTTAATGCTTCAAGTGTATTTGTAACAAAATAATAAAGTTTGCTACTTCATCCCTTCAACGTTTGCAGATTTCTTGTCCGAGCCTGGAATATCTATATATCAAGAAGGCCAACAATATAAGTGCTCTATGCTCTCACCAACTTCCAACTGCCTATTTCAGCAAACTTGAAACATTAAGTGTATTGAATTGTGGAAAGTTAAGAAACTTGATGTCTCCATCAGTGGCAAGAGGTCTTCTAAACCTCCAAACTTTATGGATAAAAGGGTGTCCATCAATGGAAGAAGTGATCACAAAAGAGGAACAACAACGAGAAGGAATCATGACCTTATTTCCCCGGTTGAAAGACCTGATGCTTAACAATCTTCCTAAGCTGGGGCATTTCTTTCTGGCGGAGCATGCTCTTAAATTTTCATTTCTCAGAAAAGTGTGGATTGATGACTGCCCGCAAATGAAGACGTTTGTCCAACAGGGAATATCTGTGAGTACACCGAGTCTCGAATGTGTGAATTATGATTATGGACTGAAAGTAGATGATCTCAATAAATGGACACAACAGAGGTTCAATTCTAAGGTTTGTCTAATGCCGCTACTTGTATAACTAATTAACTATAGTGCTCTCTTTCCATCTTAACTTAATAGTAATATTCAAATACTTATTTCTGTTTGCCAATTGAAGCAATTTCCTTATACAATAATTTTAATTAGAAATCTGAAGCATCACTATTCTTTGCTCCCAGGAACAAAAAGCTAGCCAAGGCACTACCAATGGCGACGAATCTGAGCTATTGTTGGCGACAAATCTGAAGCTGCCGATGACTACGAAAGGGTGAAACGTGATTTTGGGGTCATGATGTTGTTAGCACCATAGACATCTAAATAATTGTATATATTAATGTAATTATATAGTGCTATAAATTAGTATTATCATATAGATTTGTTGTAGAATCAGAGAAAATAAATATTGTGATAGAATAACTGATTTGGAGAGATAACAAAGCAGATTTAGAGGGATTAAAGACCAAATTTGTAGATATATATTAGTTGAGTTAATATCTCATATGGTCACTTAACTTTTAATAGTTTACTTAGAAAGTCACTCAACTTTGAGTTGTTCACTTCGAAAGTCACTCAACTTTGTTTTATAACTTAAAAGCTGCTCAACTATTAATAGTTCACTTAAAAAGTCACGTAACTATTGATATTTTACATAAAAAGTCACCCAACTAATTTAAATTAATTTTTTCATTAAATTTTGTAAAAACACAAAAAAAATAATTAACTATTTAAAAAAAAGAAAAGAAGATGTTCATTTTAATTATTTTATTGAAGTATAATTTTTCTTTATACCTATTTTTTTTTTTTAAAATAAAGGCATTGTGCTGCGTAGTTTTTTATTACTTCTTACCAATTCCAACTTCTTCTTCTTTTTTGGATCATTTTTTAACATATTTAATTCTAGTTATATAATTGCTAAAACGGAAAAAGTTTTTTTTGGGGTCAACTACTACGGTACGTTTTTTCAAAAAAATTATAATTTAAATAATTCGGATTAACAAAATAAATAAAATAAATATCTTATTATTTCTTTAAAAAAATAGTTTAACATAAAAATTAATTTCAATAAAATTTTATTAAAAAAATAGTTAAATTGATTGAGTGACTTTGTAAGTGAAATATCAATAGTTGAGTGACTTTCTAAATGAAACATCAATAGTTGAGTGACTTTTGAGTTATAAAACAAAGTTGAGTGACTTTCTAAGTAAACAATTCAAAGTTGAATGACCATATGAGATATTAGCTCTAGATTAGCTAATCTTTAGGGATAGGAACGGAAAGACTATCTCAATTTGAGAGGCAATCAACAGAAAATTGACATGGTATTAGAGCCTTCTCTTGGTTGTCTTATTTCAAAGTGTCATTTGTGGTTTCTTCTATAAAAAACTGAAAATCTTGATTTTTTGTTGATTGTTCGTCGATAACCAGTCCTACCACCAAGGACTTTTGTTCTTGGTCATTCTAGTTACTTTCTTGAGTCTTTGTAGTTATCATAGCTATTCAAAAGCATGCATCACATCACTTTGAATCCTTTAGTGCTCGTTTCACTGGAATATAATATTCTTCTTGGGAGTTTCAATTTCAGTTATTTGTCACCGGCAAAGAATTATGGGGCCATATAGATGGAAGCAATTTTGCTCCTACTGATCTGACAAAGCTAGGTGAATGGAAGATTAAAGATGCGCGGGTGATGACATAGATTTAGGGTCGATTGGCCCTCTAATTATTCTTAATCTCAGTCCGTACAAGACAGCTAAGGCCATGTGGGATTACTTACAAAAGGTTTGCAACAAAGATAATTATGCAAGATGCTTTGTAGAGTATGAAATTGCTAATTACTCTCAAGGAGGTATTTTTGTTCAAGATTATTTTTCTGGATTCTAGAACTTATGGGTTGAATTTACAGATATTGGCTATGCCAAAATACCTATTGAATATCTATTTGTGATTCAGGCAGTTCATGAGCAAAGTAAGCGAGATCAATTTTTGATGAAATTACGCTCCGACTTTGAGAGTATTCGCTCTAACTTGATGAATCATGACTCGTCTCCCTCTTTGGATGTTTGTTTTAGGGAATTACTCTGTGAATAGCAACATCTTGTTACACAAAACGCTTTCAAGAAAGAAAATGATGTCACTGTTGCATTTGCTGCTCAAGGTAAAGGAAATGGCAGGGTTATGACTAGAACTCAATGCTACAGTTGCAAGGAATATGGTCATATTGCTAGAAATTGTAGCAAGAAGTTCCGTAATTATTGTAAACAACAAGGACACATTATCAAAAAATGTTCCACGCGCCCTCAAAATCGTAGGGTCAATATTTTTCACGCTGGATAAATGGTTCCACTATTGATAACTCATCTTCAGGACAAGTTCTGACTCCTGAAATGGTACAACAAATGATCATGTCAACCTTTCAGCATTGGGATTACAAGGTAATGATGTTACATCTAATTTTTGGATTGTTGATTTAGGTGCTTCCAATCATATGACCAACTCAACGAGCATCCTAAAAAATGTTCGTAAGTATCAAGGTCCATCAAAAATACATATTGTCAATGGTAGTAATTTACCCATTACCAAGGTTGGGGACATTACTCCAACTTTCAAGAATGTTTTTGTTTCACCAAAGCTCTCGACTAGTCTTATTTCAGTTGGACAATTGGTAGATAACAATTGTGATGTGATTTTTTCTCGTAATGATTGTCTTGTGCAGGATCAAGTGTTGGGGACGATAATCGCGAAGGTGCCTAAAGTTGGACGATTGTTTCCTATACACTTTTTGATTCCTCATGTTCTATCTTTTGTGTGTACTTCTACTGCTAGTAAGGCTGAGGTTTGGCTTAAGCGTCTAGGACATCCAAATTCTGTTGTGTTGTCTCATTTATCAAATTCTGGTTTATTGGGAAATAAAAATCAATTTTCAGTTGCTTCCATTGATTGTTCTACTTGTAAATTAGGCAAAAGTAAAACTCTTCCTTTTCCTAATTTTGGTAGTCGTGCTACAAAGTGTTTGATGTCATTCATAGTGATGTTTGGGCATTTCACCAATTATTTCTCATGCTCATTTCAAATACTTTGTGACATTCATAGATGATTATAGTCGGTTTACATGGGTGTATTTTCTTCGATCCAAATCTGAGGTATTTTCCATGTTCAAGACATTTTTGGCTTACATTGAGACTCAATTTTCTACATGCATCAAATTATTAAGATCTGATTCTGGTGGAGAATATATGTCTTATGAATTCAAAAAATTCTTGCTTGACAAAGGAATTGTCTCACAACACTCTTGCCCATATACACCACAACAAAATGGAGTTGCTGAACGAAAAAATCATCTTTTAGATGTCACTCGTACTTTATTGATTGAGTCCTCTGTACCATCTAAATATTGGGTGGAAGCTTTGTCTACTGCTGTCTATTTAATTAATAGATTGCCATCTAAAGTGCTAAATCTTGAGTCTCCATATTTTCGTCTTTATCACCAAAATCCTAACTATAGTGATTTTCATACATTTGGTTGTGTTTGTTTTGTGCATTTGCCTCCTTCGCAGGCAATAAACTTTCTGTACAGTCTACTAAATGTGCTTTTATGGGTTATAGTACTTCACAAAAAGGTTTTATTTGCTATGATCCATGTTCTCACAAATTTCGTATTTCTAGAAATGTTGTTTTCTTTGAGAATCAATATTTCTTTCCTACGATTGTAGATTCATCTTCTGTTTTCTCTTCTTCCTACTTTTGAGGATTTATCATCTTCTTTTAAGAGGTTCAAATGGATTTGTGTATGAACGACGTCGAACGACTTTACCCATCCGACATGATCCGCCACCTGAAACTCACCACAACTAGAATATGAGAATTCTTCAAGATCTGGTCTCTTGAGCCTACTCGGATCTACAGAGTATCTCGTACTCCCAATTGGTATGGCTTTTCCTCTACTTTATCCAACATATCTGTTCCATCTTGTTACTCACAAGCTTCCAAGCATGAATGTTGAGAAAGCAATGGAGGAAGAACTTTTGGCTCTTAAAGAAAATGACACATGGGACATTGTTTCATGTCCTTCAAATGTCCGCCCTATTGGATGTAAATGGGTTTATTCAATCAAACTTCATTCTGATGGAACTCTTGATCGGTACAAAGCTCGATTGGTTGTTCTTGGTAACAACAAGAGTATGGGGTGACTATGAGGAGACTTTTGCACCCGTAGCCAAAATGACTACGGTGCGAACTATTATTGCCATTGCTGCTTCACAAAACTGGTCTCTTTATCAAATGGATGTCAAAAATGCTTTTCTCCATGGTGATCTTAAAAAAGATATTTATATGAAACCTCCACCTGGTTTGTTCTCATCCCTACATCAGATGTATGCAAGTTGAAGCGGTCTTTGTATGGATTAAAACAAGCTCCAGAGCTTGGTTTGATAAGTTTACTTTGCTACAATTTTCTTTTGAGCAGAGCAAATATGACTCATCTTTGTTTCTTCGGAAAACATCAACAGTTGTGTTCTTCTTTTGGTGTATGTAGATGACATTATTATCACAGGAACTGATTCTTCACTAATCACTAGCCTCCAACAGCAGCTTAAAGATTTTTTATATGAAAGATCTTGGTACTCTTACTATTTTTGGGTTTGGAAGTTCATAATGTGTTCAGGTGTGTTTCTACCAACACAAATATACTCAGGATCTGATTTCTTGGTTAGTCTTCAAGATTCCTCCTCCGTAGATACTCCATTGGAATTGAATGTGAAGTATCGTCGTGAGGAAGGCGATCTTCTTCCTGATCCAACTATATTTCGACAATTAGTTGGGAGTTTAAATTACCTTACTATTACTCGGCATAATATCTCTTTTGTAGTTCAACATTAGTCAATTTATGGAAGCTCCCCATCATCTCCATTTGGTGGTTGTTCGTCGTATCATTTGATATCTTCTAGGAACATTTACTCGTGGATTGTTCTTTCCAAGTGGTTTCTCTTATTCATATTAATGCTTTTAGTGATTCTGATTGGGAGGGATGTCCTAATACTCGTCGTTCAATCGCTAGTTGTGCATGATTTTTGGAGAGATTGATATCTTGGAAGAGTAAAAAGCAAGATCGTGTGTCAAAATCTTCAACAGAGGTTGAATATCGATCCATGTCTACTGGTTGCTCCGAGGTTGTATGGCTTTGTGGATTACTTGCTGAGATTGGATTTCCTCATGAATCTCATCCTACTCCTCTCCGCGCTGACAATACAAGTGCTATTCAAATTGCTACTAATCCAATTTTTCTTAGGAGGACCAAACACATCGAAGTAGATTGTCATTATATATGAGAAGTTGTAGATAAAGGAGTCCTTACTCTTCCATATGTGTCCAGTGATCTTCAAATAGATGATGTATTTACAAAAACCATGGCACGACAACGCCATCAGTTTCTAGTAGGCAAATTGATGCTTCTTCATCCACCAACATCAATTTGATGGGGGGGGGGGGATGTTAGCATGATAGAAAACTAAATAATTGTATATATTAAAGTAATTATATAGTTCTATAAATTAGTATTATCATATAGATTTGTTGTAGAATCAAAGAAATAAATATTGTGATAGAATAGCTGATTTGGAGGGATAGCAAAACAGATTTAGAGGGATTGAATAGCATATTTGTAGAGATAGAATAGTTGATCTTTAGGGATAGGAATGATGGATTTTTAGGGATGCGAAATCTTTATACTCTCTATATAATGGAAAGACTCTCTCACTTTGAGAGGCATTCAGCAGAAAATTGACAATGACAACAATGCCAAACCTACTCATGGCAGAAGCTAGTGATGTCTATGAATCCAAAGCTAGCTAGGAAGGTAATAAGTATTCGATGAAATAGTCCAAGTTAGATTAAGCATCACCTGATACTACAACGTGGTTTGTTAATTTTTGAAAGAAGGGGCGGATCTTGAAGAAGTGACGCGAGCCTAGAGTAGCTGCCTATTACGTTTTGTCAGGCCCCTTTGATATCTTATTAGCCGAGCTTGAATCTGCATGTGGTTCTAAATTCTTCTTTCATTACATTTAACAGCTAATATGTAGCTTATTTTCTCATGACATCTTGCATTCTATATCGTTGTGAAGAGATTTTAATGCACACTCTTTTGAGTGCTTGTTCATCCATATTTAATAGAGGCCTATATATAGCATCAAAAGAAAGCCTATGAATAGTTATCTTACTGCTTGTGATGGGAATGTTATATATTGTATTTTGGCTCAATATTGCATCCAAAAGCTCTTTAATATTGAGACAAAAACATATAGGTGTAAACAAGATGAATGAACAATGTTTTGGCATGTGAACTGAAGACTAAAAGTGAAGTCTTTGTTTAAAAATTCTTCTTTGATTTTTGTAGTCGCCAGTTGCCTACAATTATTATTTTGATTGCTCATTGCTAATGGCATTCTTGTATATTTCAAAGCTCCAAGCATTATCTGCTCAAGACTATTGCGATGTGAGTTAACATCTAACATTTATCCTTTTTTTAATAACCATGGTGCCTATGTCAACTTGCACGCACGTTGGTTGACTCAACTTGTAACTATATGGGGTAGCATTTGTTAGGACCGATATAAGCAGGTGTAATGCGGAAGCTAGCAAAGCAAACCTCGAAAGACCACGAGTAAGAAGACAAACGAAAAACACACCAAAAGAGACAGATTTAACGTGGTTCGGTCAATCGACCTACGCCACAAAGGAGATGAGCAATCCACTATAAATATGAGAGTACAAAAGATAGAGAGAAACAACCTCAATCAATTCATTCAGAATATAAGGAGGTACACAAAATTCTCCTCCATAACTGCAACTCTCAAAACCCTAGGACTACATTGTGAATGCTAATTAAGTTAGAAGGAACAAGCCTATATTTATAGAGTCATAAACCTTTCCTACAAGAAAAGGACTAGTTAAAATATTAAAACATTTTCCTAAAAGAAAAACCTATTTATGGTAAGAAATCAAGGCAAATAAATGCCAACAACATTGACTTGTACTTTCCAGTAAAATTCATTGATAATGTAAGAGTTGTTTACATTGCCGATGTATTCAAGTAAAATTCTTATTTGAAATGTCACTCAGACGTGTGAGATTCTATCATTTCCTTCAATTTGTGAGTTCTCTTATACTAGAATTTGTTGGATTTTTTGTGTTTGAATAATTTGCACAAGAATCATAAACACAAGCGCCAATAGTAGATACTAAACCACCACAAAACAACATAGTTGTTGATCAATACAAGGACATAAAAGTGACTGTTATAGTTATGTTGATCATTCTTATCATAGGTAATGATGATTCAGCTGTGATTCCTACCCATATTGTCGATATAGCTTTCCTGATTGGTTAAGGGTCTTGCAGTTCCATCAACTCGGTCATTCTTCAAGGGTGTTGAGGCATGGAAAGAAGAAAACAGAATGCATAAGGTTAATCTCTTTGAACCTTCTTTCTGATTGTAATGTGCATTAGAAATTGTGTTTTTTCTGATAAATTGTTCACTCGTGTTTCTTTTACATTCAGATGGCTGCCAGACACTTGCTACCTCCCAGTGAGTATTGGAACACAAAACCATATGAAGAAGATGAAGGTTTGACTATGTGAACACTACTCTTATCATGTAAGTATCAACAGAGATATTTGACCAGTTAGTAATATGTGGTATTATGGAACTGCAACAGATTATGGTGCTGAAGATATTATGTACAAACTTCTACCTAGAGGTCCAAGAATTAGAAATGAAGAGGTGATCACTTTCATATTTGTCGCTATCAATTTACTTGACTACCTACACGGTCAATGTCTAATTTTTCATAAACAAGCATTACCTCAAGTTATTTTGAACTTGATGTGCCTTTCGCTATACTGGAATGCTGACTTCTTGAGCTTCTCCAGGTCGTGTATACGAAGGATTTCAGCATACTTATTGCTGTGTGGGTCATTTTCCTCGTTCTGCATATCGTTAAGGTTTATTGCTTTAAATTGCTTGTCTGTTTGTAATACCTTCACATTTTCAGAACCACCTTCTGCACTATTAACTTTCTGACTAGAAGCTATCAATTTTTGGGTACAGACATATACATCAACTTGTTCAACGGCATATTGGATCTTAAACCTCTTACAGGTACTTATTGTTTGAAATGTAAACTATACTGTCTGTGTGTTTTCTCCAATTTTCACTCACCTGTTCCTGCTTCGGGTTGATATAGGAGGAATTAGCTTCTTCATATTCAAGAATATTTCTTTTCTACTTTTCAGGTCCCTGTTGCTGTAGGAGTTTGTGCATATGAAGCAGTTTTTCTTGTATAACGGAACGAGGGTGATCAACGTCAAGTGGAAAAGAAGTAATAACCATGTATATGGGAGACAGGGTGTCATGTCAAGTGGCGAAGAAGTGATAACCTGGAAAGTGCATCAGTTGATTCTTTACTGTTGCTGTGGCTTTTTGGATGGTATAGTTGGTGGTCTGCTAGGTCTTCATGGAGGGATTCATTTTGGTTCCATTGTTTCTACAGCTAGGGGTTTTGCCTCAGGTGCATCTTGTTTTAGAAAGATCAGTTTTTTTTGACTTCCAAGTTGTGCAA
>NW_026020803.1:0-4453 GCF_900185275.1 Solanum verrucosum
ATGACAGTATCAGAGTATGAGGCCCGATTCCACGAGCTCTCCAGGCATGCCGCCATGATATTACCTACTGAGGAGGAGAGGGTTCGTTGTTTTGTTCGGGGTTTGAGACTACAGTTGCGGATTGAGACTCAGTCTTTAGTCTCAGCGGGCCGCTCATTTCTGGATGTAGTGGACCATGCCCGCACTATCGAGCAGCTCCGTCGCGAGGCCCAAGGGGCAGCGGCAAGAGACCTAGACAGGAGGATAGCTATGATAGGCGCCGTTTCAGACCCCGAGAGTCTTATGATAGATCCCAGCAGAGGTTTCAGTCGGGTCAGTCTAGTAGCCGCTTCCAGGCTGCTCTCCAGGCATCAGAGGGTGATCAGCACCGCCATATTGGTTTTAGTGCCGGTCCTAGTCGGGGCCGAGATAGTTCACAGATGGGTTCTTCTGGCCGGGGTAGCCGACCTCCAGCTCTCAGTCGACAGTCCCAGGGGTGTTATGAGTGTGGGGATTTAGATCATTGGGCCCGCGAGTGTCCCCATCGCAGGTTAGCCTTACCCGCTCCACAGGCAGTTAGGCATGCGCCAGCACCTCCAGCTAGAGGCAGAGGCCAGGGACAGGACCGTAGGGGTGGTCACCAGGGTATACGGGGTGGTCCCCGAGGAGGCAGATTAGGGGGCAGAGCCGATGCACAGGGTAGGGAGTCCAGGCCCACTTTTATGCAGCTCCAGCTAGAGCAGATGCGGAGACCTCGGACGATGTGATCACAGGTACAGTTATTATGCCAGCAGCCCGCCTTGGCTTTATTTGATCCAGGCTCTACTTTTTCGTATGTTTCTGTCTACTATGCCTCTCGATTGAGTTTGATGTCTGAGCCTCTGGTAGCGCCGTTGCGTGTGTCGACCCCCGTGGGTGAGTCTTTAGTAGTGGATCAGGTATTTCGATCTTGCTTAGTTACTATCCAGGGGCGTGACACCCGGGCTGACCTTATATTGCTTGACATGGTTGATTTTGATGTGATTCTGGGCATGGATTGGTTATCCCCTTATCGTGCTGTTTTAGATTGCTTTTCTAAGACTGTTACCTTAGCCATTCCCGGTATTCCTCCGGTGGTGTGGCAGGGATCTCGTAGTAGCACACCAGTTGGGGTTATCTCTTTTATTCGTGCTAGGAGGCTAGTGGCTAGCGGATGCTTATCATATTTGGCCTATGTACGTGATGTGAGTAGGGAGGTTTCTCCGGTTGAGTCAGTTCCTGTTGTTCGTGACTTCATAGATGTGTTTCATACTGATCTACCTGGCCTACCCCAGAGCGTGATGTTGATTTTCCGATTGAGCTTGAGCCAGGTACTCGCCCTATTTCTATTCCGCCATATCGGATGGCTCCTGCAGAGCTCAAGGAGCTCAGTGTTCAGCTTCAGGATCTCTTGGGTAAGGGATTCATTCGGCCTAGTGTATCGCCTTGGGGTGCCCCAGTCCTCTTCGTGAAGAAGAAGGACGGTACTATGCGATTGTGTATTGACTACAGGCAGCTGAACAAGGTGACGGTGAAGAACCGTTACCCCATGCCTCGTATTGATGATTTGTTTGATCAGCTTCAGGGTGCCGTGGTATTTTCTAAGATTGATTTAAGATCCGGCTACCACCAGTTGAGGATTAGGGCAGCGGACGTCCCTAAGACCGCATTTAGGACTCGTTATGGCCATTATGAGTTCTTGGTGATGTCGTTTGGGTTGACTAATGCCCCTGCCGCCTTCATGGACTTGATGACACGTGTGTTCAGGCCATACCTTGATTTATTTGTCATTGTCTTCATCGATGACATACTGGTATACTCGCGGAGCCGGAGTGAGCATGAGCAACATTTGAGGATAGTGCTCCAGACTTTGAGAGATCAGCGGCTTTATGCCAAGTTCTCAAAGTGCGAGTTTTGGCTTGAGTCTGTAGCCTTCTTGGGGCACGTGGTGTCCAAGGAGGGTATTAGGGTTGATCCGGCGAAGATTGAGGCTATTCGTGATTGGCACAGGCCCACCTCTGTGACTGAGATTCGTAGCTTCGTCGGATTGGCAGGCTACTATAGGCGTTTTGTTGAGGATTTCTACTATAGCAGCGCCTTTGACTCGGTTGACTCGCCAGGATGTTCCCTTTGTTTGGTCAGAGGAGTGTGAGGCGAGCTTTTGAGGCTCAAGGAGTTATTGACCACCGCTCCTATATTGACTCTTCCAGTTGAGGCGAGGGCTTCACGGTATATTGTGACGCATCCGGCGTTGGTTTGGGTTGTGTATTGATGCAGCAGGGCCGGGTTATTGCTTATGCGTCGAGGCAGCTTAAGTTCATGAGCGCAAACTACCCCACCAGACTTAGAGTTGCGGCGGTAGTTTTCCACTTAAATTTGGAGGCACTACTGTATGGAGTTCGATGCGAGATCTATACTGATCACAGGAGTCTTCAGTACATATGAGCCAGAGGGACCTTAATTCGAGGCAGCGTCGTTGGATTGAGCTCCTGAAGGACTATGACCCTCTATTCTCTATCATCCGGGCAAGGCGAAATGTAGTAGCGGACGCCTTGAGTCGGAAGGCAGTGAGTATGGGTAGTCTAGCTTTTCTTTCTACTACGGAGCGACCATTAGCTTTGGACATCCAGTTCCTTAGCTAACCGGATAATACGGCTTGATATCTCTGATTCCCGGTGTGTACTAGCTTATGTGGATGCTCAGTCATCTCTGCTGGATCGGATTCGCAGCCGTCAGTTTGAGATATATTGAGGAGCCAGTTGCTATTTGGCCAGAGATGTCAGACGTTGCGTTCCAGAGCCATTCCTGTGTTAAGGTCCATTGGAGACATCGTCCAGTTGAGGAGGCTACCTGGGAGATCGAGCATGAGATGCGGGCACAGTTCCCCGACTTATGTGAGCATTCAGGTACTTCTTGACTCTTACTTTCGCGGACGAAAGTTCGTTTAGTAGTGGATATTGTAATGACTTGAAAAGTTGACTTTGGTCACCTTCTTGGAAGTCGTGCTCAGATGAAATTCTGGCAGCTAGGTTAGCTTCGGAAGATCGATTTTGGTCTAGAACGACCCTTTGTTCACTTCTCGAGACTTTAGATAGCAATGTGGAATCTGGTTCAAAACGATACTGGGTGTGGACCCACTTTTCATCGAAGCGAGCTCCAAATGGAAATTCCGCCTTCACCGTTGAGTCCGAAATATCATTTCCAATCAGATTCCATATAAGGTTTGTATTTTTCCGACTCCGAACGAGTCCGAAACATCGAAATTTAAGTTTGAAGGGTTGTAGAATTTTGACGCCGGTGGTGGCGAGGTGACACGTGGCAGAGGAGTGAAATCTGGAAATTTCCAGAATTTAAGAACGAAATTCGTCCAATTTTTTTGTTCAACTTCAACTTGAGATTAATCCTTCATTTTGAGTCCAAATTAAGTGATTCAAAAGGCAAACTTCAAGAGAATTTCGAGGGGAATCTAGCGGTGATCTCGGAAACGCGAGGGGAGGCTTCGTTTGAGGTAAGAAATCAATTTTAGCCACTGCCAGTGTGATTTCCGGATGGTTTTGTTATTGAATTTTGAAATGTGAGATCTTGATCATCGTAAGTCCGTTTTAAGTCATTCTTGGGGCTAACTTGTAGAGTTTTTCGCAAGGATCGTCGTGGTATAATCTGTTTGGGTTGAAAGGGTCTCGTTTTTCCGAAAATTGGTGATCAAGGGGCTGCCCTTTTTAATTATTGTGGCTGATTTGCGGTGTTGTAGGCATCTGTTTGTGCTAAAATTTTGGGGTATTAGTTTAGTAAGGTAGTTGGGACGTTTCCACGGATTCGATTTTGAGATTCTAATTGTGGGCCCCACAATCCCGTGTTAGACCCGATTTTGGGTCCGTCTCCGAAAAATATAATTTTAGTGTCAATATATTCGTAATGACAAGGTGATTAACCTTTTGTTAGTGGGGAAGCATTTGGAGACCGTTCGGAGAGGAAAAGATCCGGTACCGTGAGTTGGAGCACGCGTGATCGGCTTTCAGGTAGGCTATGGTTTTCTCTCGTGAGATTGAGCATGTTTAGGCATTTGTTTATTGATTTGCTTGAGTATGGAGGGGTTCGGGTGTCGAGCATGCTAAATTTCTATAATTCCTGCCTTAGACCTTATTTCGGGAAAGTGTTGGTTATGACAGCATGTCTCTTGATATTATTGAATATCCATATCTTGTGGTGTATATGATAATATTGATTTGAAGTATGTTTGGCCTTAGTCTAGGCTTAGACTAGTGTTGCCATAGACTTGCGAGGTTTCGGATGTCGTTGGGCAGTAGAACTTTGTCCGACGTCGTTTCGGACGATCAGCTCCTTGTAGACTGATATAGCAGACTTGAGTCTGAGATAGGCGGTAACTCAGCTTATGACCTTGTATCCATAATGCCCTGCTTTTCTATTAGCTACAGTACCGGTTAGAGTCCCGTGG
>NW_026020804.1:0-13107 GCF_900185275.1 Solanum verrucosum
CAAATAAAAAATCGCCTGAAACGGACATCCGAAGCCCGATTTATGGCCGTTTGAAGTTTCCCAAATTCACAGCTACCTTCAATCTTTAAGATGCTGAATTTTCAGATGATCGTAACTTTTGACTCGAGCGTCCGTTTGACGCAATCTTTTTTTTGAATCCTCGTATTTTTTGGAGATCTATTTGAAAAACTCATCCGCTTCAATTGAATTTCACTTTTATTTTTTCATCATATTTCTACACGTATAAGAATGAGTAAAAACGCATTTCTGGGAAAATTGGCACGCGCAAACTGCGTCACGGTATTTTGGTTGCGTAGATATCGGAACAATACGCAGGTTCAAAAAAAAATGCATCAAACAGACATCCGAAGTTCGAGTTGTGGCCGTTTGAATTTCCTTTTTCTATTCTCATCTTATTTCTACTATTCAAATAATGAGTAAAATGCATTTTTTGAAAAATCAGCTCGCTTAAACCAACTTACGGTAGTTTGGTTGCGTAGATATCGAAAAAATATGCGGCATAAAAAAAAAACGCCAGAAACGAACATCCGTAGCCCGAGTTATGGCCGTTTTCAAGTTTCCTAAATTCACAGCTACCTTCAATCTTTAAGATGATGAATTTTCAGATGATCGTAACTTTTGAAACGAATGTCCTTTTGACGCAATTTTTTTTTGATTCCTCGTATTTTTTCGAGATCTGTTTAAAAAACTCATCCGCTTCAATAGAATTTTTCTTTTTATTTTTTCATTATATTTCGACTCACCTAAGAATGAGTAAAAGGCGCCTTTTTAAAAAATCGGCTCGCTCAAACCGCATCACAGTAGTCTGGTTGCGTAGATATCGAAAAAATACGCAGGTTCAGCAAAAAAATCGCATCAAACGTACATCCGAATCTCGAGTTATGGCCGTTTGAATTTCCTTTTCCTTTTCTCATCTTATTTCTACTATTCAAAGAATAAGTAAAATGCGTATTTTTTAAAATCGGCTCGCTCAAACCACCTTACGGTAGTTTGGTTGCGTAGATATAAAAAAAAAAACGCAGGTTCAAAACAAAAATCGTATCAAACAGACATCCGAAGCTCGAGTTATGGCCGTTTGAATTACCTTTTTCTTTTCTCATCTTATTTGTACTATTCAAAGAATTAGTAAAATGCGTTTTTTGAAAAATCGGCTTGCTCAAACTACATCACGGTAGTTTGGTTGTGTAGATATTGAAAAAATACGCGGGTTCAAAAAAAAAATCGCCTAAAACGGACATCCGTAGCCCGAGTTATGGCCGTTTGAAGTTTCCTAAATTCACAGCTACCTTCAATCTTTAAGATGCTGAATTTTCAGATGATCGTAACTTTTGACTCGAATGTCCTTTTTGACGCAATTTTTTTTTGGTTCCTCGTATTTTTTCGAGATCTGTTTGAAAAACTCATCCTCTTCAATTGAATTTTTCTTTTTATTTTTCATCATATTTCGACTCACCTAAAAATGAGTAAAAGACATTTTTTGAAAAATCGGATCTATAAAACAACGTCACGGTAGTCTGGTTGCGTAGATATCGAAAAAATACGCAGGTTCAACAGAAAAATCGCATCAAACAGACATCTGAATCTCGAGTTATGGCCGTTTGAATTTCCTTTTCCTTTTCCTTTTCTCATCTTATTTCTACAATTCAAAGAATAAGTAAAATGCGTTTTTTTTAAAAATCGGCTCGCTCAAACCACCTTATAATAGTTTGGTTGCGTAGATATCAAAAAAATACGCAGGTTCAACACAAAAATCGCATCAAACGGATATCCGAAGTTCGAGTTATGGCCGTTTGAATTACCTTTTTCTTTTCTCATCTTATTTCTACTATTCAAAGAATAAGTAAAATGCGTTTTTTTAAAAATCGGCTCGCTCAAACCACCTCACGGTAGTTTGGTTGCGTAGATATCAAAAAAATACGCGGTATAAAAAAAAAATCGCCATGAAACGGACATCCGAAGCTCCAGTTATGGCCGTTTGAATTACCTTTTTCTTTTCTCATTTTATTTTTTCGATATCTATTTGAGAAACCCATCACCTTTATTTGAATTTCCTTTTATTTTTTTATCATATTTCTACTCATATAAGAATCAGTAAAAGGCGTTTTTAGGAAAATCGGCACGCACAAACTGCCTTAAGGCAATTTGGTTGCGTAGATCTCAAAAAAAATACGCGCATTCAAAAATAAAATCGCCTGAAACGGACACTCGAGGCACGAGATATGGCCGTTTGAAGTTTCATAAATTCAAAGCTATCTTCAACCTTTAAGATGCTAAATTTCAAATGGTCGTAACTTTCGGCTCGAACGTCCGTTTGACGCAATTTGTATTTTGAATCCTCGTTTTTTTTCGAGATATTTTTGAAAAGCCCATCCCCTTTATTTGAATTTCCTTTTATTTTTTACATCATATTTCTACTCGTATAAGAATCAGTAAAAGGCGTTTTTGGGAAAATCGGCACGCGCAAACCGCCTTTAGGCAGTTTCGTAGCGTAGATTTCGAAAAAATACTCGGATTCAACAAAAAATCGCCTGAAACGGACACCCGAGGCCCGAGTTATGGCCGTTTGAAGTTTCATAAATTCAAAGCTACCTTCAACCTTTAAGATGCTGAATTTCAAATGGTCGTAACTTTCAGCTCGAACGTCCGTTTGACGCAATATTTTTTTTGAATCCTCATATTTTTTCGAGATCTATTTGAAAAACTCATCCCCTTTATTTGAATTTCCTTTTATTTTTTTCATCATATTTCTACTCGTATGAGAATTAGTAAATGGCGTTTTTGGGAAAATCGGCACCCGCAAACCGCCTTTAGGCAGTTTGGTTGCGTAGATCTCAAAAAAATACACAGGTTTAAAAAGAATCGCCTGAAACGGACATCCGAGAGCCGAGTTATGGCCGTTTGAAGTTTCATACATTCAAAGCTACCTTCATCCTTTAAGATGCTGAATTTCAAATGGTCGTAACTTTTGGATCGAACGTCCGATTGACGCAAATGTGTTTTTGAACCCTCGTATTTTTTCGAGATATTTTTGAAAAACCCTTCCCCTTTATTTGAATTACCTTTTATTTTTTTCATCATATTTCTATTCGTATGATAATCAGTAAAAAGCATTTTTCGGAAAATTGGCACCCGCAAATCGCATTTAGGCAGTTTGGTTGAGTAGGTCTCGAAAAATACGTGGATTCAAAGAAAAAATCACCTGAAACGGACACCCGAGGCCCGAGTTATGGCCGTTTGAAGTTTCATAAATTCAAATCTACATTCATCTTTAAGATGCTGAATTTCAAATAGTCGTAACTTTCGGCTCGAACGTCCGTTTGACGCATTTTTTTTTGAATCCTCGTATTTCTTCGAGATATTTTGAAAAAAACCATCCTCTTTATTTGAATTTCCTTTTATTTTTTCATCATATTTATACTCGTATAAGAATCAGTAAAAATGCATTTTTGGGAAAATCGGTACGCGCAAACCGCCTTTAGGTAGTTTGATTGGGTAGATCTAAAAAAAATACGCATATTCAAAAAAAATCGCCTTAAACGGACACCCGAGGCCCGAGTTATGGTCGTTTGAAGTTTCATAAATTCAAAGCTACCTTCAACTTTAAGATGCTGAATTTCAAATGGTCGTAACTTTCAGCTCGAACGTCCGTTTGATGCAATTTGTATTTTGAATCCTCGTATTTTTCGAGATATTTTGAAAAAACCATCCGCTTTATTTGAATTTCCTTTTATTTTTTTCATCATATTTCTACTCGTATAAGAATCAGTAAAAGGCGTTTTTTAGAAAATTGACACGCGCAAACCGCCTTTAGGCAGTTTGGTTGCGTATATCTTGAAAAAATACATGGATTAAAAAAAAATCGCCTGAAACGGACACCCGAGGCCCGAGTTATGGCCGTTTGAAGTTTCATAAATTCAAAGCTATCTTCAACCTTTAAGATGCTGAATTTCAAATGGTCGTAACTTTCAGCTCGAACGTCCGTTTGATGCAAAAATTTTTTTGAATCCTCGTATTTTTTTATATCTATTTGAAAAACTCATCCCCTTTATTTGAATTTCCTTTTATTTTTTTCATCATATTTCTACTTATATAAGAATCAGTAAAAGGCATTTTTGGGAAAATCGGCACGCGCAAACCACCTTTAGGCAGTTTGGTTGCGTAGATCTCGAAACAATACGCGGATTCAAAAAAAAATTGCCTGAAACGGACACCCGAGGCCCGAGTTATGGCCGTTTGAAGTTTCATAAATTCAAAGCTACCTTCAACCTTTAAGATGCTGAATTTCAAATGGTCGTAACTTTCAGCTCGAACGTCCATTTTATGCAATTTTTTTATTGAATCCTCGTATTTTTTTATATCTATTTGAAAAACCCATCCCCTTTATTTGAATTTCCTTTTATTTTTTTCATCATATTTCTACTTATATAAGAATCAGTAAAAGACATTTTTGGAAAAATCGGCACGCGCAAACCGCCTTTAGGCAGTTTGGTTGCGTAGATCTCAAAAAAATACGCTCATTCAAACAAAAAAATCACCTGAAATGGACACCCGAGGCCCGAGTTATGGCCGTTTGAAGTTTTCATAAATTCAAAGCTACCTTCAACCTTTAATATGCTGAATTTCAAATGGTCGTAACTTTCAACTCTAACGTCCGTTTGACGCAATTTTTTTTTGAATCCTCGTATTTATTCGAGGTTTATTTGAAAAACTCATGCCCTTCATTTGAATTTTCTTTTATTTTTTTCATCATATTTCTAATTGTATGAGAATCAGTAAAAGGCGTTTTTGGGAAAATCGGCACCCGCAAACCGCCTTTAGGCAGTTTGGTTGAGTAGATCTAAAAAAAATAGGCATATTCAAAAAAAATTGCCTGAAACGGACATCCGAGACCCGAGTTATGGCCGTTTGAAGTTTCATACATTCAAAGTTACCTTCATCCTTTAAGATGCTGAATTTCAAATGGTCGTAACTTTCGTCTCAAACGTCCGTTTGACGCAAATGTTTTTTGAATCCTCGTATTCTTTCAAGATATTTTTGAAAAACCCATCCCCTTTATTTGAATTACCTTTTATTTTTTTCATCATATTTATATTCGTATAAGAATCAGTAAAATGCATTTTTCAAAAAATCGGCACCCGCAAACCGCATTAGGGAGATTGGTTGAGTAGATCTCAAAAAAAATATGCGGATTCAAAGCAAAAATCGCCTGAAACGGACACCCGAGGCACGAGATATGGCCATTTGAAGTTTCATAAATTCAAAGCTACCTTCAACCTTTAAGATGCTGTATTTCAAATGGTCGTAACTTTCGGCTCGAACGTCCGTTTGACGCAATTTGTATTTTGAATCCATAGTCCACGAATTTTTTGGTGATCCAGAATTCCGACCTCATTGTTGCCAAAATTATACCTAGACGTCTGTTAAGACCTTATCTATGGAGCCAGTTGGCCCTCACGGCGAAAATGTCCCATTTTCAAGGTCAAATGAGCCCTAGAGTAGGTAAAACTCCTATTTTACTCATTTTTTTGTTCTATAGTCCATAGATTTTTTGGTGATCCGGAATTCCGAACACATTTTTACCAAAATTATACCTGGACGTCCGTTAAGAGTTTATCTATGGAGCTAGTTGTCCCTCAGGGCGAAAATGACCCATTTTCAAGGTCAAACGAGCCCTAGAGCGGGTAAACCCCCAGTTTATCGATTTTCGTGTGCTATAGTCCAAGAACTTTTTGGTGATCCAGAATTCCGACCTGATTTTTGCCAAAATTATACCTGGACGTCCGTTAAGACCTTATCTATGGAGCAAGTTGGCCCTCACGGCCAAAATGGCCCATTTTAAAGGTCAAACGAGCCCTAGAGCAGGTAAACCCCCCATTTTACCGATTTTCGTGTGCTATAAATTAAGGATTTTTTGGTGAACCAAAATTTCGACATCATTTTTTCCAAAATTATATCTGGACGTCCGTTAAGAACTTATCTATGGGGCCAGTTTGCCCTCACGTCCAAAACAACTCATTTTCAAGTTAAAATGACCCCTAGAACAGGTTAACCCCCCATTTTACCGATTTTTGTGTGCTATAGTCCACAGATTTTTTGGTGATCCAAAATTCCGATCTCATTATTATCAAAATTATACCTAGACGTCCGTTAAGACCTTATCTATGGGGCCAGTTGGCCCTCACGGCCAAAATGGCCCATTTTAAAAGTCAAACGAGCCCTAGAGCAGGTAAACCGCCCATTTTACCGATTTTCGTGTACTATATTGCACAAATTTTTTGGTGATGCAGAATTCCGACCTCATTTTTGCCAAAATTATACCTGGACGTCCGTTAAGACCTCATATGTGGAGCCAGTTCACCCTCACGGCCAAAATGGGCCATTTTCAAGGTCAAACGAGCCATAAAGCAGGTAAATCTCCTATTTTACCGATTTTCGTGTGCTATAGTTCAAGGATTTTTGGTGATCCGAAATTTCGATGTCATTTTTGCCAAAATTATACCTGGACGTCCGTTAAGACCTTATCTATGGGGCCAGTTTGCCTTGACGTCCAAAACGGCCCATTTTCAAGGTCAAATAAGCCCTAGAGCATGTAAACCCCCCATTTTACCTATTTTCGTGTACTATAGTCCACAGATTTTATGGTGATCCAGAATTTCGACCTCATTTTTGCGAAAATTATGCCTGGAGTCCGCATATTTTTTGGTGATCCGGAATTCCGATCTCATTTTTGCCAAAATAATACCTGGACGTCCGTTAAGATCTTATCATGGAGCCAGTTGGCCCTCACGGCCAAAATGGCCCATTTTCAAGGTCAAACGAGCCCTAGAGTAGGTAAATCTCCTATTTTACTCATTTTTGTATGCTATAGTCCACAAATTATTTGGTGATCCGGAATTTCGACCACATTATTACCAAAATTATACCTGGACGTTCGTTAAGACCTTATCTATCGAGCCAGTTGCCCCTCACAACCAAAATGGGTAATTTTCAAGGTCAAACAATCCCTAGAGTAGGTAAACACCCCATTTTACCAATTTCCGGGTGCTATAGTTCAAGGATTTTTTGGTGATCTAAAATTTTGACCTCATTTTTGCCAAAATTATACCTGGACGTCCGTTAAGACCTTATCTATGGAGCCAGTTGGCCCCCACGTCCAAAACGACCCATTTTCAAGGTCAAATGAGCCCAAGAGCAAGTAAAACCCCCATTTTACCGATTTTTGTGTGCTATAGTGTACAGATTTTTTGTTGATCCGGAATTCCGACCTCATTACTATCAAAATTATACCTGGACATCCGTTAAGACCTTATCTATGGAGCCAGTTGGCCCTCACAGCCAAAATGGCCCATTTTCAAGGTCAAATGAGCCCTAGAGTAGGTAAACACCCCATTTTACCGATTTTCTTATGCTATAGTCCACGAATTTTTTGGTGATCTAGAATTCCGGCTTCATTTTTGCAAAAATTATACCTGGACGTTCGTTAAGACCTTATCTATGGAGACAGTTGGTTTTCACGGCCAAAATGCCCCATTTCCAAGGTCAAACGAGCCCTACAACAAGGAAACCCCCCATTTTTCTGATTTTCGTGTGCTATTGTTCAAGGATTTTTTTGGTGATCCGGAATTCCGACATCATTTTTGCTTAAATTATACATGGATGTCCGCTATGACCTTATCTCTGGGGCCAGTTTGCCCTCACGTCCAAAACAACCCATTTTCAAGGCGAAATGATCCCTAGAGCAGGTAAACCCCCCATTTTACCAATTTTTTTGTGCTATATTACACAGATTTTTTGGTGATCCGGAATTTCGACCTCATTTTTGCCAAATTAATACCTTGACGTCCGTTCCGACCTTATCTATGGAGCCAGTTCACCCTCATATCCAAAATGGCCCATTTTTAAGGTCAAACGATCTCTAGAGTAGGTAAACCCCCCATTTTACAGATTTTTGTGTGCTATAGTCCATTGATTTTTTGGTGATCCGAAATTCCGACCTCATTTTTGCCAAAATTATACCTGGACGTCCGTTGACCTTATCTATGGAGACAGTTGGCCCTCAAGGCCAAAATGACCCATTTTCAAGGTCAAACGATCCCTAGAGTAGGTAAACCCCCCATTTTACTAATTTTGTGTGTGCTATTGTTCACAGATTTTTTGGTGATCTGAAATTTTGACCTCTTTATTACCAAAATTATACCTGGATGACCATTAAGACCTTATCTAAGAAGACAGTTGGCCCTCACGGCCAAAATGACCCATTTTCAAGGTCAAATGAGCCCTAGAGCAGGTAAACCCACCATTTTACCGATTTTCATGTGCTATAGTCCACGGATTTTTTGGTGATCCAAAATTCCGACCTCATTTTTGCCAAAATTATACCTGGACGTCAGTTAAGACCTTATTTATGGAGCCAGTAGGCCCTCACAACCAAAATTGCCCATTTTCAAGGTCAAACGAGCCCTAGAGAAGGTAAACCCCCCGTTTTACTGATTTTTGTATGCTATAGTCCACATATTTTTTGGTGATCTGAAATTCCAACCTCATTATTACCAAAATTTTACCTGGACGTCCATTAAAACCTTATTTATGGGGCTAGTTTGCCCTCACGTCCAAAATGGCCCATTTTCAATGTCAAATGAGCCCTAGAGCAAGTAAACACCCAATTTTACTGATTTTTGTTTGTTATAATCCACAGATTTTTTGGTGATCCAGAATTCCGATCTCATTTTTGTAAAAATTATACATGGACGTCCGTTAAGACCTTATCTATGGAGCCTGTTGTCCCTCACGGCCAAAATGGCCCATTTTCAAGGTCAAACGAGCCCTAGAGTAGGCAAACCCCCAATTTTATTGATTTTTGTGTGCTATAGTCCACGAATTTTTTGGTGATCTGAATTTTCGACCACATTATTACCAAAATTTTACATGGACGTCCGTTAAGACCTTATCTATGGAACCATTTGGACGTCACGGCCAAAATGGCCCATTTTCATGGTCAAATGACCGCTAGAGCAGGTGAACCCCCTATTTTATCGATTTTCGTGTGCTATAGTCCACTGATTTTTTGGTGATCCAGAATTCCGACCTCATTTTACCAAAATTATACCTGGACATCCGTTAAGACCTTATCTATGGAGCCAGTTGGTCCTCACGGTCAAAATGGCCCATTTTAGAGGTCAAACGTGCCCTAGAATAGTTAAACCCCTTATTTTACTAATTTCTGTGTGCTATAGTCCATAGATGTTTTGGTGATCAGAAATTTTGACCTCATTATTACCAAAATTATACCTGGCCGTCCGTTAAGACCTTATCTAAGGAGACAGTTGGCCCTCACGGCAAAAATAGCCCATTTTCAAGGTCAAACGAGCCCTAGAGTAGGTAAACCCCCCATTTTACTTATTTTTTTGTGCTATAATCCACGTATTTTTTGGTGATCTGAAATTCTGAACTCATTATTACCAAAATTATACCTGGACGTCCGTTAAGACCTTATCTATGGAGCCAGTTGGCCCTCACGGCCAAAATGCCCTATTTTCAAGGTAAAACGAGCCCTAGAGCAGGTAAACCCTCATTTTACCGATTTTCATGTGCTATAGTACACGGATTTTTTGGTGATCCAGAATTACGACCTCTTTTTTGCCAAAATTATACCTGGAAGTCCGTTAAGACCTTATCTATGGAGCCAGTTGGCCCTCACGTCCAAAACGGCCCATTTTCAAGGTCAAATAATCCCAAGAGCAGGTTAACCCCCCATTTTACCGATTTTTTTGTGCTGTAGTCCACAAATTTTTTGGTGATCCGGAATCCGACCACATTTTTCCCAAATTTATACTTGGACGTCCGTTAAGACCTTATCTATGGAGCCAGTTGGCCTTCACGGCCAAAATGGCCCATTTTCAAGGTCAAACGATCCCTAGAGTAGGTAAATCCCCCATTTTACTAATTTTTGTGTGATATAGTTCACTTATTTTTTGGTGATCTGAAATTCTGACCTCATTATTACCAAAATTATAACTGGACGTCCGTTAAGACCTTATCTATGGCGCCAGTTGTCCCTCACGGCCAAAATGGCCCATTTTAAAGGTCAAACGAGCACTACAGTAGGTAAACCCCCATTTTACCAATTTCAGTGTGCTATAGTTCAAGGAGTTTTTGGTGATCCAGAATTCTGACGTCATTTTTGCAAAAATTATACCTGGACGTCCGTTAAAACCTTATCTATGGATCCAGTTGGCCCTCACATCCAAAACGACCCATTTTCAATGTAAAATGAGCCCTAGAGCAAGTAAACCCCCTATGTTACCGATTTTTGTGTGCTATAGTCCATAGTTTTTTTGGTGATCCAGAATTCCGACCTCATTATTACCAAAATTATACCTGGACGTCCGCTAAGACCTTATCTATGGAGCCAGTTTGCCCTCACGTCCAAAACGACCCATTTTCAAAGTCAAATGAGCCCTAGAGCAAGTAAACCCCCCATTTTACCGAGTTTTGTGTGCTATAGTCCATAGATTTTTTGTTGATCCAAAATTCCGACCTCATAACTATCACAATTATACCTGGACGTCCGTTAAGACCTTATCTATGGAGCCAGTTGGCCCTCACAGCCAAAATGACCCATTTTCAAGGTCAAACGAGCCCTAGAGTAGGTAAACACCCCATTTTACCAATTTTTTTTGCTATAGTCCACGAATTTTTTGGTGATCTAGAATTCCGACCTCATTTTTGCCAAAATTATACCTGGACGTCCGTTAAGACCTTATCTATGGAGCCAGTTGGTCCTCACTGCCAAAATGGACCATTTCCAAGGTCAAACGAGCCATACAGCAAGTAAATCCCCCATTTTACCAATTTTCCTATGCTATTGTTCAAAGATTTTTTGGTGATCCGTAATTCCGACATTATTTTTGCCAAAATTGTACATGGATGTCCGCTAAGACCTTGTCTATGGGGACAGTTTGACTTACGTTCAAAACGGCCCATTTTCAAGGCCAAATGAGCCCTAGAGCAGGTAAACCCCTAATTTTACCGATTTTTGTGTGCTATAATCCACAGATTTTTTGGTGATCAGGAATTTCGACCTCATTTTTACCAAAATTATAACTGGACGTCCGTTAAGACCTTATCTATGGAGCCAGTTGGCCCTCACGGCCATAATGGACCATTTTCTAGGTCAAACAATCCCTAGATTAGGTAAACCCCCCATTTTACTGATTTTTGTGTGCTATATAGTCCACTGATTTTTTGGTGATCTGAAATTCCGACCTCATTATTACAAAAATTATACATGGACGTCCGTTAAGACCTTATCTATGGAGCCAGTTGGACCTCACGGCAAAAATGACCCATTTTCAAGGTCAAATGAGCACTAGAGCAGGTAAACCCCCTATTTTACCGATTTTCTTGTGCTATACTCCACAGATTTTTTTTGGATCCAGAATTTCGACCTCATTTTTGCCAAAATTATTCCTGGACGTCCGTTAAGACCTTATCTATAGAGCCAGTTGGCCCTCACAGCCAAAATGGTCAATTTTCAAGGTGAAACGAGCCCTAGAGTAGGTAAACCCCCAATTTTACTGATTTTGTATGCTATAGTCTACAGATTTTTTGGCAATCCGGAATTACGACCACATTATTACCAAATTTATACCTGTACGTCCGTTAAGGCCTTATCTTTGGTACCAGTTGGCCCTCACGGCCAAAATGGCCCATTTGCAAGGTAAAACGAGCCCTTCAGCAGGTAAATCCCCTATTTTACCGATTTTCGTGTGCTATAGTTCAAGGATTTTTGGTGATCCAGAAATCCGTCGTCATTTTTGCCAAAATTATACCTGGACGTCCGTTAAGACCTTATCTATGGGGCCAGTTTGCCCTCATGTCCAAACCGCCATTTTCGAGGTCAAACGAGCCCTAGAGCAATAAACCCCTATATTACCAATTTTTGTGTGCTATAGTCCACAGATTTTTTGGTGATCCGGAATTTCGACCACATTATTTCAAAAATTATACATGTACGTCCGTTAAGACCTTATCTATGGAACCAGTTGGCCCTCACGGCCAAAATGGCCCATTTGAAAGGTAAAATGATCCCAACAGCGGTTAAATCCCCCATTTTACCGATTTTCGTGTGCTATAGTTCAAGGATTTTTGGTGATCCGGAATTCCGTCGTCATTTTTGCCAAAATTATACCTGGACGTCCGTTAAGACCTTATCTATGGGGCCAGTTTGCCCTTACATCCAAACCGGCCATTTTAAAGGTCAAATGAGCCCTAGAATAGGTAAACACCCTATTTTACCGATTTTCTTGTGCTATAGTCCACGAATTTTTTGGTAATTTTGAATTCTGACCACATTTTTTGCCAAATTATACCTGGACGTCCGTTAAGACCTTATCTATGGAGCCAGTTGGCCCTCACAGCCAAAATGGCCCGTTTCCAAGGTCAAACGAGCCCTACAACAAGTAAACCACCTATTTTACCAATTTTCGTGTGCTATTGTTCAAGGATTTTTTGGTGATCCAGAATTTCGACTTTATTTTTGCCAAAATTATACATGAACGTCCGTTAAGACCTTATATATGGGGCCAGCTGGCCCTCACGTCCAAAACGGTCCATATTGAAGGTCAAACGAGCCCTAGAGTAGGTAAAGCTCCTATTTTACTCATTTTTGTGTGTTATAGTCCACAGATTTTTTTGGTGATCCGGAATTCCGACCTCATTTTTGCCAAAATTATACGTGGACGTCCGTTAAGACCTTATCTGTGGAGCCAATTGGCCTTCGCGGCCAAAATGGCCCATTTTCAAGGTCAAAAGATCTCTAGAGTAGGTAAACCCCCTATTTTACTGATTTTTGTGTGCTATATTACACAGATTTTTTTGGTGATCCGGAATTTCGACCTCATTTTTGCTAAATTTATACGTTGACGTACGTTCAGACCTTATCTATGGAGCCAGTTGGCTCTCACGGCCAAAATGGCTCATATTCAAGGACAAACGAGCCCTAGAGCAGGTAAACCCACTATTTTATCGATTTTCGTGTGCTATAGTCCAAGGATTTTTTGGTGATCCAAAATTCCGACTCATTTT
>NW_026020804.1:13207-25957 GCF_900185275.1 Solanum verrucosum
TTTACCGGCTCTAGGGTTCGTTTGACCTTGAAAATAGGACATTTTACCCATGAGGGCCAACTGGCTCCATAGATAAGGTCTTAACGGACGTCCAACTATAATTTTTGGTAAAAATGAGGTCGGAATTCTGGATCACCAAAAAATCCGTGGACTATAGCACACGAAAATAGGTAAAATGGGGGTTTACCTACTCTAGGGATCGTTTGACTTTGAAAATGAGCCATTTTCGCTATGAGGCCTACTGTCTCTATAGATAAGGTCTTAACGAACGTCTAGGTATAATTTTGGTAATAATGAGGTCGGAATTCCGGATCACCAAAAAATCTGTGGACTATAGCACACAAAAATGAGTAAAATAGGAGCTTTACATACTCTAGGGCTCGTTTGACCTTGAAAATGGGACATTTTGGCCGTGAGGGCCAACTGTCTCCATAGTTAAGGTCTTAAAGGACGTCCAGGTATAATTTTGGTAATAATGAGGTTGGAATTTCAGATTACCAAAAAATCTTTGTATATAGCACACAAAAATCAGTAAAATGGGGATTTACCTATTTTAGGTCTCGTTTGACCTTGAAAATGGGACATTTTGGCCATGAGGGCTAACTGGCTTCATAGATAAGGTCTTAACGGACGTTCAGGTATAATTTTAGCAAAAATTAGGTCAGAATTCTGGATCACCAAAAAATTTGTGGGCTATAGCACACGAAAATCGTTAAAATAGGGGGTTACCTACTCTAGGGCTCGTTTGACCTTGAAAATGGGACATTTTATCCGTGAGGGCCACCTGGCGCCATAGATAAGGTCTTAACGGACGTCCAGGTATAATTTTGGTAATAATGAGGTCGGAATTTCAGATCACCAAAAATCATTGGACTATAGCACACAAAAATCAGTAAAATGGGGGGTTTACCTACTCTACGGATCGTTTGAACTTGAAAATTGGCCATTTTGGCCGTGAGGGCCAACTGGCTCCATAGATAAGGTCTTAACGGACGTCCAGGTATAATTTTGGCAAAAATGAGGTCGGAATTCTGGATCACCAAAAAATTCATGGACTATAGCACACAAAAATCGGTAAAATTGGGGGTTTACCTACTATAGGGCTCGTTTGACCATAAAAATGAGCCATTTTCGCTGTGAGGGCCAACTGGCTCTATATATAAGGTCTTAACGGACGTCCAGGTATAATTTTGGTAATATTGAGGTCGGAATTCCGGATCACCAAAATATCTGTGGAGATAGCACACAAAAATGAGTAAAATAGGAGCATTACCTACTCTAGGGCTCGTTTGACCTTGAAAATGGGACATTTTGGTCGTGAGGGCTAACTGGCTCCATAGATAAGGTCTTAAAGGACGTCCATGTATAATTTTGGTAATAATGAGGTCAGAATTTCAGATCACCAAAAAATTTGTGGACTATAGCACACAAAAATTAGTAAAATGAGGGGTTTACCTACTCTAGGGGTCGTTAGACCTTGAAAATGGGCCATTCGGCATGTGAGGGGCAACTGGCTCCATAAATAAGGTCTTAACGAACGTCCAGGTATAATTTTGGCAAAAATGAGGTCGGAATTCTGGATCAACAAAAAATCCTTGATTTATAACACGCGAAAATAGATAAAATGTGGGGTTTACCGGCTTTAGGGTTCGTTTGATCTTGAAAATATGAGATTTTACCCGTGAGGGCCAACTGGTTCGATAGATAAGGTCTTAACGGACGTCCATGAATAATTTTGGTAAAAATGAGGTCGGAATTCTGGATCACCAAAAAATTCGTGAACTGTAGCATACGAAAATCGGTAAAATGGGGGGTTTACCTACTCTATGGCTCGTTTGACCTTGAAAATGAGCCATTTTCGCCGTGAGGGCCAACTGGCACTATAGATAAGGTCTTAACAGATGTCCAGGTATAATTTTGGTAATAATGAGTTCGGAATTCCGGATCACCAAAAAATCAATGGACTATAGCACACAAAAATGAGTAAAATAGGAGCTTTAAATACTCTAGGGCTCGTTTGACCTTGAAAATGGGACATTTTGGCCGTGAGGGCCATCTGGCTCCATAGATAAGGTCTTAAAGGACGTCCAGGTATAATTTTGGTAATAATGAGGTCGGAATTTCAGATCACCAAAAAGTCTGTGTATATAGCACACAAAAATCAGTAAAATGGGGGATTTTTCTACTCTAGGGCTCGTTTGACCTTGAAAATGGGCCATTTTGGTTGTGAGTACCAACTGGCTCCATAGATAAGGTCTTAACAGACGTCCAAGTATAATTTTCGCAAAAAATGAGGTCGGATTCTGAATCACCAAAAAATTCATAGACTATTGCACACGGAAATTTGTAAAATGTGGGGCTTACCTGCTCTAGGGCTCGTTTGACCTTGAAAATGGGTCATTTCAGCCGTGATATCCAACTGGCGCCATAGATAAGGTCTTAACGGACGTCCAGGTATAATTATGGTAATAATGAGGTCGAAATTTCAGATCACCAAAAAATCAGTGGACTATTGCACACAAAAATTAGTAAAATGGGGGGTTTACCTACTCTAGGGATCGTTTGACCTTGAAAATGGGCCATTTTAGCCGTGAGGGCCAACTGGCTCCATAGATAAGGTCTTACCAGACGTCCAGGAATAATTTTGGCAAAAATGAGGTAGGAATTCTGGATCACCAAAAAATTTGTGGACTATAGCACACTAAAATCGGTAAAATGGGGGTTTACGCGCTATACGGCTCATTTGACCTTAAAAATGGGCCGTTTTGGACGTGAGGGCAAACTGGCCCGATAGATAAGGTCTTAACGGAAGTCCATGTACAATTTTGGCAAAGATGACGTCGGAATTCCGGATCACCAAAAAAATCCTTGAACAATAGCACACGAAAATCGGTAAAATGGGGGGTTTACTTGCTGTAAGGCTCGTTTGACCTTGGAAATGGGGCATTTAGGCCGTGAGGGCCAACTGGCTCCATAGATAAGGTCTTAACGGACGTCCAGGTAGAATTTTGGCAAAAATAAGGTCGGAATTCTAGATAACCAAAAAATTCGTGGACTATAACACAAGAAAATCGGTAAAATGGGGTGTTTGCCAAATCTAAGGCTCATTTGACCTTGAAAATGGGCCATTGTGGCCCTGAGGGCCAACTGGCTCCATAGATAAAGCATTAACGGACGTCCTCGTATACTTTTGGTAATAATGATGTCGGAATTCCGGATCATCAAAAAATCTGTGGACTATAGCACACTAATATCGGTACAATGGGGGTTTACCTGCTCTAGCGGTTGTTTAACCTTGAAAATGGGCCATTTTGGCCGTGAGGTCCAACTGGATCCATAGATAAGGTCTTAACGGACGTCCATGTATAATTTTGGTAATAATGAGGTCGAAATTTCATATCACCAAAAAATCCGTGGACTATAGCACACACAAATCAGTAAAATGGGGGGTTTGCCTACTCTAGGGCTCGTTTGACCTTGAAAATGGGCCATTTTGGTCGTGAGGGCCAACTGGCTCCATAGATTAGGTCTTAACGGACGTCCAGATATAATTTTTGCAAAAATGAAATCAGAATTTTGGATCACCAAAAAATTTGTGGACTATAGCACACAAAAATTGTTAAAATGGGGGGATTACTTGCTCTAGGGCTCATTTAACCTTGAAAATGGCCTGTTTTGATGTGAGGGCAAACTGGCCCCATAGATTAGGTCTTAACGGACGTCCAGGTATAATTTGGCCGTGAGGGCCAACTAGTGCCATAGATAAGGTCTTAACGGACGAAAAGGAATAATTTTGGTAATAATTTGGTCGTAATTCTGGATCACCAAAAAATCTGTGGACTATAGCATACAAAAATCAGTAAAATTGGGGGTTTACCTACTCTAGGGCTCGTTTTACCTTGAAAATTGACCATTTTGGCCGTGAGGGCCAATTGGCTCCATAAATAAGGTCTTAACGGACGTCCATGTATAATTTTGGTAAAAATGAGGTCGAAATTTCAGATCACCAAAAAATACTTGAACAATAGCACACGAAAATCGGTAAATTGGGGGTTTACTTGCTCTAAGGCTCATTTGACCTTGAAAATGGGTCGTTTTGGACGTGAGGGCCAATTGGCTCCATAAATAAGGTCTTAATGAACGTCCAGGTATAATTTTGGCAAAAATGACGTCGAAATTCTGGATCACTGAAAAATCCGTGGTCTATAGCACACGAAAATCGGTACAATGAGGTGGTTTACCTGCTCTAGGGCTCGTTTGACCTAGAAAATGGGCCATTTTGGCCGTGAGGGCCAACTGGCTCCACATATAAGGTCTTAACGGACGTCCAAGTATAATTTTAACAAAAATGAGGTCAAAATTTTGGATCACCAAAAAATCTGTGGACTATAGCACACGAAAATCGGTAAAATGGTGGGTTTACTTGGTCTAGAGCTCGTTTGACCGTGAAAATGGTTCATTTTGGCCGTGAGGGCCAACTAGCTCCATAAATAGGTCTTAACGGACGTCCAGGTATAATTTTGGTAATAATGAGGTCGGAATTTCGGATCACCAAAACATCCGTGGACTATAACACACAAAAATCAGTAAAATGGGGGTTTACCTACTCTAGGGCTCGTTTTACCTTGAAAATGGGCCATTTTGGCCGTGAAGGCCAACTGGATCCATAGATAAGGTCTTAACGGACGTCTATGTATAATTTTGGTATAAATGAGGTCGGAATTTTGGATCACCAAAAAATCCGTGGACTATAGCACATAAAAATTGGTAAAATGGTGTGTTTACCTGCTCTAGGGCTCGTTTGACCTTGAAAATGGGCCATTTTGGCCGTGAGGGTGAACTGGCTCCACATATGAGGTCTTAACGAATGTCCAGGTAAAATTTTGGCAAAAATGAGGTCGGAATTCTGGATCACTAAAAAATTTGTGGACTATAGCACACAAAAATTAGTAAAATGGGGGGGTTTACCTACTCTAGGGAAAGTTTGACCTTGAAAATGGGCCATTTTGGCCGTGAGGGTCAACTGGCTCCATAGATAAGGTCTTAATGGACGTCCAGGTATAATTTTGGCAAAAATGAGATCGGAATTCCGGATCACCAAAAAATCAGTGCACCATAGCACACAAAAATCAGTAAAATGGGAGGTTTACCTACTCTAGAGATCGTTTGACCTTGAAAATGGGCCATTTTGGACGTGAGGGCCAACTGGCTCCATAGATAAGGTCTGAACGAACGTCAAGGTATAAATTTTGCAAAAATGAGGTCGAAATTTCGGATCACCAAAAAATCTGTGTAATATAGCACACAAAAATCAGTAAAATGGGGGGTTTACTTGCTCTATGGCTTATTTGACCTTGAAAATTGGCCGTTTTAGAGGTGAAGGCAAATTGGCCCCATAGATAAGGTCTTAACGGACGTCCAGGTATAATTTTGGCAAAAATGACATCGAAATTTCGGATCACCAAAAATACTTGAAATATAGCACACGAAAATCGGTAAAATAGGAGATTTACCTGCTTTATGGATCGTTTGACCTTGAAAATGGGCCATTTTGGCTATAAGGGTGAACTGGCTCCACATCTGTGGTCTTAACGGACGTCCACGTATAATTTCCGCAAAAATTAGGTCAGAATTCTTGATCACCATAAAATCTTTGGACTATAGCACACGAAAATAGGTAAAATGGGGGGTTTACATGCTTTAGGGGTCGTTTGACCTTGAAAATGGGCCATTTTGGCCGTGAGGGCCAACTGGCTCCATAGATAAGGTCTTAACGGACGTCCAGGTATAATTTTGGTAATAATGAGGTCGGAATTCCGAATCACCAAAAAAGTTGTGGACTATATCAAACAAAAATTAGTAAAATAGGAGCTTTACATACTCTAGGGCTTGTTTGACCTTGAAAATGGGACATTTTGGCCGTGAGGGCCAACTGCCTCCATAGATAAGGTCTTAACGGACGTCCAGGTATAATTTACACAAAAATGAGGTCGGAATTCTGGATCACCAAAAAATTCGTGGACTATTGCACACGAAAATTGATAAAATATGGGGTTTACCTACTCTAGGGATCGTTTAACCTTGAAAATGGGCCATTTTATCCGTGAGGGCCAACTGGTCCCATAGATAAGGTCTTAACGGACGTCCAGGTAAAATTTTGGCAAAAATGTGGTCAGAATTCCGGATCACCAAAAAATCTGTGGACTATAGCACACAAAAATTGGTAAAATGGGGGGTTACCTGCTCTAGGGCTCATTTGACCTTTAAAATGGGCCGTTTTGGACGTGAGGGCAAACTGACCCAATAGATAAGGTCTTGACGGAAGCCCATGTATAATTTTGGCAAAAATGACGTCGTATTTCTGAATCACCAAAAAATCCTTGAACTATAGCACACGAAAATCTGTAAAATGGGAGGTTTACTTGCTGTAGGGCTCGTTTGACCTTGGAAATGGGGCATTTTGCCTGTGAGGGCCATCTGGCTCCTTAGATAATGTCTTAATGGACGTCCAGGTATAATTTTGGCAAAAATGAGGTCAGAATTCTACATCACCAAAAAATTTGTGGACTATAGCATAATAAAATTAGTAAAATGGGGTGTTTACCTAATCTAGGGCTCGTTTGACCTTGAAAATGAGCCATTTTGGCCGTGAGGGCCAACTCGCTCCATAGATAAGGTCTTAACTGATGTCCAGGTATAAATTTGGTAATAATGAGGTGGAAATTCCGGATCACCAAAAAATCTGGGACTATAGCAAACAAAATTGAGTAAAATAAGAGTTTTACCTACTCTAGGGCTCGTTTGACCTTGAAAATGGGACATTTTGGCCGTGAGGGCCAACTGCCTTCATAGATAAGGTCTTAACGGACGTCCAAGTATAATTTTGGCAAAAATGAGGTCGGAATTCTGGATCACCAAAAAATCCGTGGACTATATAGCACAAGAAAATTGGTAAAATGGGGGGGTTTACCTGCTCTTGGGCTCGTTTGACCTTGAAAATGGGCCATTTTTCGCCGTGAGGGCCAAATGGCTCCATAGATAAGGTCATAACGAACGCCCAGGTTTAATTTTTGCAAAAATGAGGTCGAAATTCTGGATCACCAAAAAATCCTTGAAAAATAGCACACGAAAATCGGTAAAATGGTGGTTTACTTTTTGTAGGGCTTGTTTGACATTGGTAATGGGGCATTTTGGACGTGAGGGCCAACTGTCTCCATAGATAAAGTCTTAACGGACGTCCAATTATAATTTTGGCAAAAATGAGGTCGGATTCTGGATCACCAAAAAATCTGTGGACTATATAGCACAAGAAAATTGGTAAAATGGGGGGTTTACCTGCTCTAGGGCTCGTTTGACCTTGAAAATGGGTCATTTTTGCCGTGAGGGCCAACTGGCTCCATAGATAAGATCTTAACGGACGTCCAGGTATAATTTTTACAAAAATGAGGTCGAAATTCTGGATCACCAAAACTTCCGTGGACTATAGGACACGAAAATCGGTAAAATGGCGGGTTTACTTGATCTAGGGCTCGTTTGACCTTGAAAATGGGACATTTTGGCCGTGAGGGCCAACTGGCTCTATAGATAAGGTCTTAACGGACGTCCAGGTACAATTTTTGCAAAAATGAGGTCGGAATTCTGGATCATCAAAAAATTCGTACACTATAGCACACGAAAATCGGTAAAATAGGGGGTTTACCTGCTCTAGGGCTGGTTTGACCTTGAAATGGGCCATTTTCGCTGTGAGGGCCAACTGGCTACATAGATTAAGTCTTAACGGACGTCCAAGTTTAATTTTGGTACTAATGAGGTAGAAATTCCTGATCACCAAAAAATCAGTGGACTATAGCACACAAAAATTAGTAAAATGGGGGGTTTACCTACTCTAGGGCTCGTTTGACCTTGAAAATGGGCCATTTTAGCCGTGAGGGCCAACTAGCTCCATATATGAGGTCTTAACGGACGTCCAGGTATATTTTGGCAAAAATAGGTCGGAATTTTGGATCACCAAAAAATCCTTGGACTATAGCACACGAAAATCGATAAAATAGTGGGTTTACCTGCTCTAGGGCTCGTTTGTCCTTGAATATGAGCCATTTTGGCCGTGAGAGCCAACTGGCTCCATAGATAAGGTCTGAACGTACGTCAACGTATAAATTTAGCAAAAATGAGGTCGAAATTCCGGATCACCAAAAAATCTGTGTAATATAGCACACAAAAATCAGTAAAATAGGGGGTTTACCTACTCTAGAGATCTTTTGACCTTGAAAATGGGCCATTTTGGCCGCGAAGGCCAATTGGCTCCACAGATAAGGTCTTAACGGACGTCCACGTATAATTTTGGCAAAAATGAGGTCGGAATTCCGGATCACCAAAAAATCTGTGGACTATAACACACAAAAATGAGTAAAATAGGAGCTTTACCTACTCTAGGGCTCGTTTGACCTTCAATATGGACCGTTTTGGACGTGAGGGCCAGCTGGCCCCATATATAAGGTCTTAACGGACGTTCATGTATAATTTTGGCAAAAATAAAGTCGAAATTCTGGATCACCAAAAAATCCTTGAACAATAGCACACGAAAATTGGTAAAATAGGTGGTTTACTTGTTGTAGGGCTCGTTTGACCTTGGAAACGGGCCATTTTGGCTGTGAGGGCCAACTGGCTCCATAGATAAGGTCTTAACGGACGTCCAGGTATAATTTGGCAAAAAATGTGGTCAGAATTCAAAATTACCAAAAAAATTCGTGGACTATAGCACAAGAAAATCGGTAAAATAGGGTGTTTACCTATTCTAGGGCTCATTTGACCTTTAAAATGGCCGGTTTGGATGTAAGGGCAACTGGCCCCATAGATAAGGTCTTAACGGACGTCCAGGTATAATTTTGGCAAAAAATGACGACGGAATTCCGGATCACCAAAAATCCTTGAACTATAGCACACGAAAATCGGTAAAATGGGGGATTTAACCGCTGTTGGGATCATTTTACCTTTCAAATGGGCCATTTTGGCCGTGAGGGCCAACTGGTTCCATAGATAAGTCTTAACGGACGTACATGTATAATTTTTGAAATAATGTGGTCGAAATTCCGGATCACCAAAAAATCTGTGGACTATAGCACACAAAAATTGTAATATAGGGGTTTATTGCTCTAGGGCTCGTTTGACCTCGAAAATGGCCGGTTTGGACATGAGGGCAAACTGGCCCCATAGATAAGGTCTTAACGGACGTCCAGGTATAATTTTGGCAAAAATGACGACGGATTTCTGGATCACCAAAAATCCTTGAACTATAGCACACGAAAATCGGTAAAATAGGGGATTTACCTGCTGAAGGGCTCGTTTTACCTTGCAAATGGGCCATTTTGGCCGTGAGGGCCAACTGGTACCAAAGATAAGGCCTTAACGGACGTACAGGTATAAATTTGGTAATAATGTGGTCGTAATTCCGGATTGCCAAAAAATCTGTAGACTATAGCATACAAAAATCAGTAAAATTGGGGGTTTACCTACTCTAGGGCTCGTTTCACCTTGAAAATTGACCATTTTGGCTGTGAGGGCCAACTGGCTCTATAGATAAGGTCTTAACGGACGTCCAGGAATAATTTTGGCAAAAATGAGGTCGAAATCTGGATCCAAAAAAAATCTGTGGAGTATAGCACAAGAAAATCGGTAAAATAGGGGGTTACCTGCTCTAGGCTCATTTGACCTTGAAAATGGGTCATTTTTGCCGTGAGGTCCAACTGGCTCCATAGATAAGGTCTTAACGGACGTCCATGTATAATTTTTGTAATAATGAGGTCGGAATTTCAGATCACCAAAAAATCAGTGGACTATATAGCACACAAAAATCAGTAAAATGGGGGGTTTACCTAATCTAGGGATTGTTTGACCTAGAAAATGGTCCATTATGGCCGTGAGGGCCAACTGGCTCCATAGATAAGGTCTTAACGGACGTCCAGTTATAATTTTGGTAAAAATGAGGTCGAAATTCCTGATCACCCAAAAAATCTGTGGATTATAGCACACAAAATCGGTAAAATTAGGGGTTTACCTGCTCTAGGGCTCATTTGGCCTTGAAAATGGGCCGTTTTGAACGTAAGTCAAACTGTCCCCATAGACAAGGTCTTAGCGGACATCCATGTACAAATTTTGGCAAAAATAATGTCGGAATTACGGATCACCAAAAAATCTTTGAACAATAGCATAGGAAAATTGGTAAAATGGGGGGATTTACTTGCTGTATGGCTCGTTTGACCTTGGAAATGGTCCATTTTGGCAGTGAGGACCAACTGGCTCCATAGATAAGGTCTTAACGGACGTCCAGGTATATTTTGGCAAAAATGAGGTCGGAATTCTAGATCACCAAAAAATTCGTGGACTATAGCAAAAAAAATTGGTAAAATGGGTGTTTACCTACTCTAGGCTCGTTTGACCTTGAAAATGGGTCATTTTGGCTGTGAGGGCCAACTGGCTCCATAGATAAGGTCTTAACGGACGTCCAGGTATAATTGTGATAGTTTATGAGTCGGAATTTTGGATCAACAAAAAAATCTATGGACTATAGCACACAAAACTCGTAAAATGGGGGTTTACTTGCTCTAGGGCTCATTTGACTTTGAAAATGGGTCGTTTTGGACGTGAGGGCAAACTGGCTCCATAGATAAGGTCTTAGCGGACGTCCAGGTATAATTTTGGTAATAATGAGGTCGGAATTCTGGATCACCAAAAAAACTATGGACTATAGCACACAAAAATCGGTAACATAGGGGGTTTACTTGCTCTAGGGCTCATTTTACATTGAAAATGGGTCGTTTTGGATGTGAGGGCCAACTGGATCCATAGATAAGGTTTTAACGGACGTCCAGGTATAATTTTTGCAAAAATGACGTCAGAATTCTGGATCACCAAAAACTCCTTGAACTATAGCACACTGAAATTGGTAAAATGGGGGTTTACCTACTGTAGTGCTCGTTTGACCTTTAAAATGGGCCATTTTGGCCGTGAGGGACACTGGCCCATAGATAAGGTCTTAACGGACGTCCAGTTATAATTTTGGTAATAATGAGGTCAGAATTTCAGATCACCAAAAATAAGTGAACTATATCACACAAAAATTAGTAAAATGGGGGATTTACCTACTCTAGGGATCGTTTGACCTTGAAAATGGCCATTTTGGCCGTGAAGGCCAACTGGCTCCATAGATAAGTCTTAACGGACGTCCAGTATAAATTTGGGAAAAAATGTGGTCGGATTCCGGATCACCAAAAAAATTTGTGGACTACAGCACAAAAAATCGGTAATGGGGGGTTAACCTGCTCTTGGGAATTATTTGACCTTGAAAATGGGCCGTTTTGGACGTGAGGGCCAACTGGCTCCATAGATAAGGTCTTAACGGACTTCCAGGTATAATTTTGGCAAAAAAGAGGTCGTAATTCTGGATCACCAAAAATCCGTGTACTATAGCACATGAAAATCGGTAAATGAGGGTTTACCTGCTCTAGGGCTCGTTTTACCTTGAAAAAGGGCATTTTGGCCGTGAGGGCCAACTGGCTCCATAGATAAGGTCTTAACGGACGTCCAGGATAATTTTGGTAATAATGAGTTCAGAATTTCAATCACCAAAAAATACGTGATTATAGCACAAAAAAATAAGTAAAATGGGGGGTTTACCTACTCTAGGGCTTCGTTTGACCTTGAAAATGGGCTATTTTTGCCGTGAGGGCCAACTGTCTCCTTAGATAAGGTCTTAACGGACGCCAGGTATAATTTTGGTAATAATGAGGTCAAAATTTTCTGATCCACAAAACATCTATGGACTATAGCACACAGAATTAGTAAAATAAGGGGTTTAACTATTCTAGGGCACGTTTGACCTCTAAAATGGGCCATTTTGACCGTGAGGACCAACTGGCTCCATAGATAAGGTCTTAACGGATGTCCAGGTATAATTTTTGGTAAAATGAGGTCGGAATTCTGGATCACCAAAAAATCAGTGGACTAAGCACACGAAAATCGATAAAATAGGGGGTTCACCTGCTCTAGCGGTCAATTTGACCATGAAAATGGGCCATTTTGGCCGTGACGTCCAATGGTTCCATAGATAAGGTCTTAACGGACGTCCATGTAAAATTTTGGTAATAATGTGTCGAAAATTCAGATCACCAAAAAATTCGTGGACTATAGCACACAAAAATCAATAAAATTGGGGGTTTGCCTACTCCTAGGGCTCGTTTGACCTTGAAAATGGGCCATTTTGGCCGTGAGGACAACAGGCTCCATAGATAAGGTCTTAACGGACGTCCATGATAAATTTTTACAAAATGAAGAATCGGAATTCTGGATCACCAAAAAACTCGTGGATTTATAACAAACAAAAATCAGTAAAATTGGGTGTTTTACTTGATCTAGGCTCCATTTGAACATTGAAAATGGGCCATTTTGGACGTGAGGGCAAACTAGCCCTAAATAAGGTTTTAATGGACGTCCAGGTAAAATTTTGGTAATATGAGGTTGGAATTTCAGATCACCAAAAATATGTGACTATAGCATACAAAATCAGTAAAACG
This sequence comes from Solanum verrucosum, assembly GCF_900185275.1. NCBI lineage: Eukaryota > Viridiplantae > Streptophyta > Magnoliopsida > Solanales > Solanaceae > Solanum > Solanum verrucosum. The sequence goes on from NW_026020804.1 coordinate 25,777, forward strand.
GGGGTTTACCTTCTCTAGGGCTCGTTTGACCTTGAAAATGGCAATTTTTGGTTGTGAGGGCCTACTGGCTCCATAATAAGGTTCTTAACTGACGTCCAGGTATAATTTTGGCAAAATGAGGTCGGAATTTTGGATCACCAAAAATCCGTGGACTAAGTACATGAAAATCGGTAAATGGTGG
>NW_026020805.1:0-14082 GCF_900185275.1 Solanum verrucosum
ATATATTACTGTTTTTTAGTTTAGTGGTTTTTTGGTTTTTTAGCTTTATATGAGTTAAGTGTTTCGTACTGTTTAGGGAGTAGGGCTTAGGGTTTATTTGTGTACTTTAGTTTTATGGTCTACGGATTTTTAGGACTTTAGGGTTTAATAGATTACGGTTTTTGAGGTTATTTAAATTGTTATTAGAGTTTCTTTTAGGGTTTATATGATTTAGTGTTTTAGGTTAGGGTTTAGGGTTTAGGTCTTAGAAATATTTTATGTTTAGGGTTTTAAAGTAAGGGTTTTGTCTAGGTTTGAAGGGTTTAGGACTTTGGATTTATAATGTTAATGCTTTTAGGGTTTTATAGGATTTAGAGTTTAGGGTTTTGTTTTGTGTCTTTTAGGGTTTAACATATATGAATTAGGGTGTCATAGGGTTAAGAGCTTAAAGTTTTTAGGGTTAGCGGTTTTTGGTTTTTAAAGGTTAAGTGTTTCTTAGAGTTTAGGGTTTAAGTCATAGGGTTTATTTGTGTATTTTAGTTTTAGGGTTTACAGATTTTTAAAATTTAGGGTTTTGAGATTAGGGTTTTTTAGAGGTTTTAAATGGGTTTTAGGGTTTCTTAGGGTTTATAGGATTTGGGGTTTCTTAAAGTTTAGGATTTTGGGTTATAGGTTTAAGATTTAGGGTTTTAGGTTAGGGTTTAGGGTTTAAAGATTAGTGTTTTTGTAGGTTTAGGGTTTTAGGTTAAGGTTTTTATCTAGGTTTTTATGTTATAGGGTCTCTGGGTAGGTTAATGCTTTTTAGGATTTTATAGGTTTAGGGTTTATGCCTAAGGTTTTTTTGTGTTTTTACGGTTTAACATATACAATTTAGGGATTTATATGGTTTAGAGCTTAGAATTTTTTTAGATTTAAGGGTTCTTGTGTTTTTTAGGGTTAAGTGTTTCTTAGGGCTTTTTAGAGTTTATGGTTTTGGGCTTAGGGTTTTGATTTTTAGCTATGGTTTACGGTTTAAATATTTTTAGAATTTAGATTTAGAGCTTTGGGTTTTGTAGGGGTTTAAAATAGTATTTAGTGATTTTAGGGTCGATTTTAGGGTTTATAGGATATAGGGTTTCCTAATGATAAGGGTTGAGGGTTTCTTGGGGCTTTATGTTTAGGATTTAGGTTTCCGGAGGGTTTTTTTTTTGGGTTAAGGGTTTCTTAAAGTTTAGGATTTTAGGTTATAGGTTTAAGATTTAGGGTTTTAGGTTAGGGTTTAGGGTTTAAGGATTAGTGTTTTTGTAGGTTTAGGGTTTAGGTTAAGGTTTTTATCTAGGTTTTTACGGTTTAGGGCTTGGGTAGGTTAATGTTTTTTAGGATTTTATAGGTTTAGGATTTAGGGCTATGGTTTTTTTGTGTTTTAGGTTTAACATATACTATTTAGGGATTTATAGGTTTAGAGCTTAGAGTTTTTTATATTAGGGTTTTTAAGTTTTTAGGGTTATGTGCTTTCTTAGGGTTTTTAGAGTTTAGGTTTTGGGCTTAGGGTTTTGTTTTACTATGGTTTACGGTTTACATATTTTTAGAAATTAGAGTTTAGAGCTTTGGGTTTTGTAGGGGTTTAAATAGTATTTAGGGATTTTATTTTATAGGATATAGGGTTTCCTAAGGATAAGGGTTGAGGGTTTCTTAGGGCTTTATGTTTAGGATTTAGGGTTTCCGGAGGGTTTTTTTTTGGGTTATGGGTTTTGGGTTAAGGGTTTCATCAAGGTTTTTAGGTTTTAGTGCTTTGGATTTTTAGTTTAAAGCTTTTTAGGGTTTTATAGGTTTTTTAGTTCAGGGCTTAGAATTTTTTTGATGTGTATTTTTAGGTTTAGCATATACGATTTAGGGATTTATAGGGTTTATCTATTAGAGTTTTTTAGGTTTAGCGGTTTTTTGGGTTTTTTTTTAGGTTTTTAGGTTTTAAGGGTTAAGTCTTTCTTAGTGTTTAGGGTTTAGGCTTAGGGTTTCTTAGTTAATTTTAGTTTTATGGTCTACGGATTTTTAGGACTAAGGGTTTAGAGATGACGGTTTTGTAGGCTTTTTAAATTGTTTTTAGAGTTTCTTTTAGGGTTTATAGGTTTTACGGTTTCTTATAATTTAGGGTTTAGGGTTTTAGGTTTAGGATTTAGGTTTTAGGTTAGGGTTTTGGGTTTAGGTCTTAGAAATATTTTATGTTTACGATTTTACAGTAAAGGTTTTATCTAGGTTTTAAGGGTTTAGGGCTTTGGGTTTTTAAGGTTAATGCTTTTTAGTGTTTTTAGGTTTTAGAGTTTAGTGCTTAGGGTTTTTTTTTGTTTTTTTTTAGGGTTTAACATATACAAATTAGGGTTTCATTGGGTTAAAAGATTAATGTTTTTAAGGATTAGCGGTTTTTGGTTTTAAAGGTTAAGTGTTTCTTAGGGTTTAAGGCTTAGGGTTTATTGGTGTATTTAGTTTTAGGGTTTACGGATTATTAGGATTTAGGGTTTAGAGATTAGGGTTTTGAAGGTGATTAAAATGGATTTTCGGGTTTTTTTAATGTTTATAGGGTTTATAGGATTTACGGATTTTTAGGACTTAGGTTTAGAGATTACGATTTTGTAGGCGTTTTAAATTGTTTTTAGAGTTTCTTTTAGGGTTTATAGGCTTAACGGTTTCCTATAGTTTAGGGTTTAGGGTTCTAGGTTTAGGATTTAGGGTTTTAGGTTAGGATTTAGGGTTTAGGTCTTAGAAATATTTTATGTTTAGGGTTTTATAGTAAGGGTTTTATCTTGGTTTAAACGGTTTAGGGCTTTGGATTTTTAATGTTAATGCTTTTTAGGGTTTTATATGTTTTAGAGTTTAGGGCTTAGGGTTTGGTTTTGTGTTTTTTTAGGGTTTAACATATACGAATTAGGGTTTTATAGGGCTAAGAGCTTAAAGTTTTTTAGGTTTAGCAGTTTTTGGGATTTTAAGGGTTTTTAAAGGTTAAGTGTTTCTTAGGGTTTAGGGTTTAAGGCTTAGGGTTTATATGTGTATTTTAGTTTTAGGGTTTATGGATTTTTAGGATTTAGGGTATAGAGATTAGGGTTTTGTAGGGGTTTTAAATAGGTTTTAGGGTTTCTTAAAGCTTAGGATTTAGGGTTATAGGTTTAGGATTTAGGGTTTTAGGTTAGGGTTTAGGGTTTAAGGATTAGTGTTTTTTAGGTTTAGGGTTTTAGGTTAACGTTTTTTATGGTTTAGGGCTCTGGGTAGGTTAATGTTTTTAAAGATTTTATAAGGTTTATGGTTTAGGGCTATGGTTTTTTTTTGTGTTTTTAGGGTTTAGCATATACGATTTACGGCTTTATAGGGTTTAGATCTTAGAGTTTTTTAGATTTAGGGGTTTTTGAGTTTTGTAGTGTTAAGTGTTTCTTAAGGTTTTTTAGAGTTTAGGGTTTTGGGCTTAGGGTTTTGTTGTGTAGCTATGGTTTACAGTTTACAGATTTTTAGAATTTAGAGTTTAGAGCTTTGGGTTTTGTAGGGGTTTTAAATGGTATTTAGGGTTTTTAGGTCGATTTTAGGGTTCATAGGATTTAGGGTTTCCAAAGGTTAAGGGGGTAGGGTTTCTTAGGGCTTTAGGTTTAGGATTTAGGGTTTTCGGAGGTGTTTTTTAAGGTTATGGGTTTTGGGTTAAGGGTTTTATCAAGGTGTTTAGGGTTTATGGCTTTGGATTTTTAGTTAATGATTTTTAGGGTTTTTAGGTTTTAGAGTTTAGGGCTTAGAATTTTTTTTATGTGTATTTTTAGGGTTTAGCATATACGTTTTATGGCTTTATAGAGTTTATATATTATAGTTTTTTAGGTTTAATGGTTTTTGGATTTTTTAGGGTTTCTAAGGGTTTAGTGTTTCTTAGTGTTTAGGGTTAGGGCTTTAATTTGTGTTTTTAGGGTTTAACATTTACGAATTAGGGTTTCATAGGGTTAAGATCTTAAAGTTTTTTAGGTTTGGCTGTTTTTGGGTTTTTAATGGTTTTTAAAGGTTGAGTGTTTCTTAGGGTTTAGGGTTTATTTGTGATTTTAGTTTTAGGGTTTACGGTTTCTAGGATTTATGGTTTATAGATTAGGGTTTTGTAGGGGTTTTAAATGGGTTTTAGGGTTTTTTTAGGCTTTGTAGGATTTAGGTTTCTTAAAGTTTAGGATTTAGGGTTATAGGTTTAGGATTTACGGTTTTAGGTTAGGGATTAGTGTTTTTTAGGTTTAGAGTTTTAGGTTAAGGATTTTATCAAGGTTTTTACGGTTTAGGGCTCTGGGTAGGTTAATGTTTTTTAGGATTTTATAGGTTTAGGGTTAGGGCTAAGGTTTTTTTGAGTTTATTAGGGTTACGGCTTTATAGGGTTTAGAGCTTAGAGTTTGTTAGATTTAGGGGTTCTTGAGTTTTTTTAGGGTTAAATGTTTCTTAGGGTTTTTTATAATTTAGGGATTTGGGCTTAGGGTTTTGTTGTGTAGCTATGGTTTACGGTTTACTGATTTTTAGAATTTAGAGTTTAGAGCTTTGGGTTTTGTAGGGATTTTAAATGGTATTTAGGGTTTTTAGGGTTGATTTTAGGGTTTATAGGATTTATGGTTTCCTAAGGTTAAGGGTTTAGGGTTTCTTAGGGCTTTACGATTAGGAGTTAGGGATTTTGTAGCGTTTTTTTTTAGGTTATGGGTTTTGAGTTAAGGGTTTTATCAAGGTTTTTAGGGTTTATGGTATTGGATTTTTAGTTTAATAATTTTATAGGTTTTAGAGTTTAGGGCTTAGAATTTTTTTATGTGTATTTTTAGGGTTTAGCATATACGATTTAGGGCTTTATAGGGTTTATATGTTAGAGTTTTTTAGGTTTAGCGGTTTTTGGGTTTTTAAGGTTTTTAAGGGTGAAGTCATTCTTAGTGTTTAGGGTTAAGGGCTTAGGGTTTATTTGTGTATTTTAGTTTTATGGTCTACGGATTTTTAGGACTCTGGGTTTAGAGATTATGGTTTCGAAGGCGTTTTAAATTGTTTTTAGAGTTTCTTTAAGGGTTTATAGGCTTTACGGTTTGTTATAGTTTAGGGTTTGGTGCTTTATGTTTAGGATTTAGGGTTTAGGGTTTAGGTCTTAGAAATATTTTATGTTTATGGTTTTATAGTAAGGGTTTAATCTAGGTTTAAAGGGTTTAGGGCTTTGGATTTTTAATGTTAATGCTTTTTAGAGTTTTATAGGCTTTAGAGATTAGGGCTTAGGGTTTTATTTTGTGTTTTTTAGGGTTTAACACATACGAATTAGGGTTTCATAGGGTTAAGAGCTTAAAGTTTTTTAGGTTTTATAGTTTTTGGGTTTTAAAGGTTAAGTGTTTCTTAGGGTATATGGTTTCAGTCTTAGGGTTTATTTGTGTATTTTAGTTTTAGTATTTTTTTTTTTTTTAAGGATTTTTAGGGTTTTAGGGTTTAAATTAGGGTTTCTTTACGGTTTATAGGATTTAGGGTTTCTTAAAGTTTAGGATTTAGGGTTATAGGTTTAGGATTTAGGGTTTAGGTTAGGGTTTAGGGTTTAAGGATTAGTGTTTTTGTAGATTTAGGGTTTTAGGTTAAGGTTTTTATCTAGGTTTTATGGTTTAGGGCTCTGGGTAGGTTAATGTTTTTTAGGATTTTTTAGGTTTAGGGTTTAGGGCTATGGTTTTTTTTGTGTTTTTGGGGTTTAATATATACGATTTACGGCTTTATAGGGTTTAGAGCTTATAGTTTTTTAGATATAGGGGTTCTTGAGTTTTTTAGGGTTAAGTGTTTTTAAGGTTTTTTAGAGTTTAGGGTTTTGGTTGTTGTGTAGCTATGTTTTACGGTTTACTGATTTTTAGAATTTAGAGTTTAAAGCTTTGAGTTTTGTAGGGATTTTAAATGGTATTTAGGGTTTTTAGGGTCGATTTTAGGGTTTATAGGATTTAGGGTTTCCTAAGGTTAAGGGTTTAGGGTTTCTTAGGACTTTAGGTTTAGGATTTAGGGTTTTCGGAGGGTTTTTTTTAGGTTATGGGTTTTGGGTTAAGGGTTTTATCAAGGTTTTTAGGGTTTAAGGCTTTGGATTTTTAGTTTAATGATTTTTAGGGTTTTATAGGTTTTAGATTTAGGGCTTAGAATTTTTTTATGTGTATTTTTAGGGTTTAGCATATACGATTTAGGGCTTTATAGGTTTTATATAGTAGACTTTTTTAGGTTTAGAGGTTTTTGGGTTTTAAGGTTTTTAAGGCTTATGTCTTTCTTTGTGTTTAGGGTTTAGGGCTTAGGGTTTATTTGTGTATTTTAGTTTTATCGTCTACGAATTTTTAGGACTTAGGGTTTAGAGATTACGGCTTCTTAGGCGTTTTAAATTGTTTTTATAGTTTTCTTTTATGGTTTATAGGCTTTACGGTTTCTTATAGTTTAGGGTTTAGGTTTTAGGTTTAGGATTTAGGGTTTTAGGTTTAGGTCTTAGAAATATTTTATTTTTAAGGTTTTATAGTAAGGGTTTTATCCATTTTTTAAGGGTTTAGGGCTTTGGATTTTTAAGGTTAATGCTTGATTTTATAGGTTTTAGAGTTTTGGGCTTAGGGTTTTATTTTGTGTTTTTTAGGGTTTAATATATACGAATTAGGGTTTCATAGTTAAGAACTTAAAGTTTTTTAGATTTAGCGGTTTTTTGGGTTTTTAAGGTTTATAAAAGTTAAGAGTTTCTTACGGTTAGAGTTTATTTGTGTATTTTAGTTTTAGGGTTTACGGATTTTTAGGATTTAGGGTTTAGAGATTAGGGTTTTGTAGGGGTACTAAAGGGGTTTTAGGGCTTATAGGATTTAAGGTTTTTTAAAGTTGAGGATTTAGGGTTTAGGGATTAGTATTTTTGTAGGTTTAGGGTTTTATGTTAAGGTTTTTATCTACGTTTTTACGGTTTAGGGCTCTGGGTAGGTTAATGTTTTTTTAGGATTTTATAGGTTTAGGGTTTAGGGCTAAGGTTTTTTTTTGTGTTTTTAGGATTTAAAATATTCTATTTACGGCTTTATGGGGTTTAGAGCTTAGAATTTTTTTAGATTTAGGGGTTCTTGAGTTTTTTATGGTTAAGTATTTCTTAGGGTTTTTTAAAATTTAGGGTTTTGGGCGTAGGGTGTTGTTGTGTAGCTATTGATTTACGGTTTACAGATTTTTTAGAATTTAGAGTTTAGAGCTTTGGGTTTTGTAGGGGTTTTAAATGGTATTTAGGGTTTTTGGGTTGATTTTAGGGTTTATAGGATTTAGGGTTTCTTAAGGTTAAGGGTTTACAGTTTCTTTGGGCATTAGGTTTAGGATTTAGTGTTTTGGAGGGTTTTTTTTAGGTTATAGGTTTTGGGTTAAGGGTTTTATCAAGGTTTTTAGGGTTTAGGGCTTTGGATTTTTAGTTTAATTATTTTTAGGGTTATATAGGTTTTAGAGTTTAGGGCTTAGAATTTTTTTTATGTGTATTTTTAGGGTTTAGCATATACGATTTAGGGCTTTATAGGGTTTTTATATTAGAGTTGTTTAGGTTTAGCCGTTTTGAGTTTTTAAGGTTTTTAAGGGTTAAGTCTTTCTTAGTGTTTAGGGTTTAGGGCTTAGGGTTTATTTGTGTATTTTAGTTTTATCGTCTACGGATTTTTAGGACTTAGGGTTTGGAGATTACCCGTTTCGTAGGCTTTTTAAATTGTTTTTTAGAGTTTCTTTTAGGGTTTATAGGCTTTACGGTTTCTTATAGTTTAGGGTTTAGGGTTTTAGGTTTAGGATTTAGGGTTTTAGGTCAGGGTTTAGGGTTTAGGTCTTAGAAATATTTTATGTTTAGGGTTTTACCAATAAGGGTTTTATCTAGGTTTAAAGTGTTTAGGGCTTTGGATTCTTAATGTTAATTCTTTTAGGGTTTTATAGGTTTTAGAGTTTAGGGCTTATGATTTATTTTGTGTATTTTTAGGGTTTAACATATACGATTTAGGGTTTCATTGGGTTAAGAGCTTAAATTTTTTAGGTTTAGCGGGTTTTGAGTTTTTAAAGGTTAAATGTTTCTTAGGGTTTAGGGTTAAGGCTTTGTGTTTATTTTTGTATTTTAGTTTTAGAGTTTACGAATTTTTATGATTTTCGGTTTACAGATTAGGGTTTTGTATGGGTTTTAAAGGGTTTTAGGGTTTCTTTAGGGATTATAGGATTTAGTGTTTCTTAAAGTTTAGGATTTAGGGTTATAGGTTTAGGATTTAGGGTTTTAGAGTTTAGGGATTAGTGTTTTTTCTAAGTTTAGGGATTTTGGTTAAGGTTTTTATCTAGGTTTTTACGGTTTAGGGCTCTGGGTAGGCTAATGCTTTTTACGATCACTACAAGATACTACATTTTTAGTGGCGACATATGTCACGACAGAAACCTAGAAAGTCGCTGCTAAAGGTGTTTTGTGGCGACACTTGCGCCGTAGCAATTACTTCCATAACTAAGTGTTATTTGTGACGACCATGGAGAGTTGCTACTAAAACAGGCACATTTGTGGCGACTTTGTTGCCAAAACAATTAATGGATATGGTCATTAAAAGGTTTCAGGTCGCCACTGCAAACTATCTTTTAGCGGCGAACTTTCTTGCCACAAAAAACATTATATTTAGCAGCAATAGTTGTCGCTGCAATAACAATGACGACTGTAGTTCCCTTCAGTAGCAATATGCGGTTGCTGCTGTAGCTACTAACTTTTACCCGTAGCAAAAAGTCACCACAGAAAGCTAATTTCAATTTTTTTTTAAAAAGCTAATAGATTTTAATTAATTTCATAAACTCAATATTATTACAGATAGGACAAAAAATACTTTCAACTCCAATATCTTAAATTGTTCAGTCACTAACAAGTCAATTAAATATATACTCCTACACAATATTTTATTTAACATCATATGATATGACCATACATAAGCAAATCGTATATTGCCTTCAAACACATTCTTGATCGACCTCATTTGCAATTGTTTAACAACATTATCCCTGTTAGGAAAAAATCAAATATATAACCATTATTATAATCTAATAAGAAAAGAGGTGACCATTGGAAATATTAGAGTAAAAGAAAGCAAAACACATTTAAGAAAGTAAAAATGATTGCATTAAGAGATCAAAACAAAGAAGACAGTGTGGTAAAAACAATAAAATGGAAAGAGTTCAATTCCTTTTCTTTAAATCTTACACAACTACTAGAACCAAATAATCAGTGCATATTGTCAATGCAAAATAATTGAGCTTTAATTGTACTACCATAATTTGATTTTCATAAGCAATAACTTCATCTTGATGGTAAAGATCTAGAAGAGGAAAAATTAAAAATCATAAGAACGATCAGTGAATACATAAATAATTTACTAGGGATTGCATATAAACAGAAGTAGGCGAAAACTAACTTAATGAACTCATAAATATTTCCTAACACGTATTGCAAATCCATACATGATCCTGATTTTACACACATTGGGAATCATAGGACTTCCTACTACTTATAATTTCACCCAGCAAGAGATTCTATTATAATTTTCCTTAATTTTCTATGAAAATTTCACATGGTGTAGTTAGCCTTTTCTTCGTCGCCACTATCAAAAAATTCAGATGTATATTACTAAAAAAAAGTTCCCTATATTAGTGACGACTTAAAAATAGACGCCACTAATTATTAGTTTCTGTGGCAACTAATGAGTTTGCCACCAAAACTATCATCTTTTGGAGCAATTCTTTTGGGTTGCCACTAAAAAACACTTATTAAGCAGCAACTAAATGAGTCGCCACAAAAGGTTGTCACTAAAATCATATTTTTGTAGTGGATTTTATAGGTTTAGGGGTTTAGGGCTAAGTTTTTTTTTTGTGTTTTTTGGGTTTAACATATACAATTTAGGGATTTATAGGGTTTAGAGCTTAGAGTTTTTTAGATTTAGGGTTCTTGAGTTTTTTAGGGTTATGTGTTTCTTAGGGTTTATAAGAGTTTAGGGATTTGGGCTTAGGGTTTTGTTGTGTAGCTATGTTTACGGTTTATATATTTTTAGAATTTGGAGTTTAGAGCTTTGGGTTTTGTAGGGGTTTTAAAATGGTATTTAGGGTTTTTGGGTCGATTTTATGGTTTATAGGATTTAAGGTTTCCTAAGGTTAAGGGTTTAGGGTTTTTAGGGCTTTAGGTTTTAGGGATTTAGGGTTTTCGGAGGTTTTTTTTTTTAGGTTATGGGTTTTGGGTTAAGGGTTTATCTAGGTTTTTAGGGTTTAGGGCTTTGGATTTTTAGTTTAATCCTTTTAGTGTTTATAGGATTTAGAGTTTAGGCTTAGAATTTTTTTATGTGTATTTTTAGGGTTTATCATTAACGATTTAGGGCATTATAGGGTTCATATATTAGAGTTTTTAGGTTTAGTGGTTTTTTTAAGCTTTTTAAGGGTTAAGTGTTCTTAGTGTTTAGGGTTTAGGGCTTAGGATTTATTGGTGTATTTTAGTTTTATGCTCTACGGACTTTTAGGACTTAGGGTTTAGAGATTACGGTTTTTGTAGGCGTTTTAAATTGTTTTTAGAGTTTCTTTTAGGGTTTATAGGATTTACGGTTTCTTATAGTTTAGGGTTTAGGGATTTAGGTTTAGGATTTAGGGTTTTAGGTTAGGGTTTAGGGTTTAGGGCTTTGAAATATTTTATGTTTAGGGTTTTACAGTAAGCGTTTTATCTAGGTTTAAAGGGTTTAGGACTTCGAATTTTTAATGTTAATGGTTTTATAAGTTTTAGAGTTTAGGGCTTCGGGCTTTATTTCTTATTTTTTTAGGGTTTAACATATACGAATTAGGGTTTCATAGGGTTAAGAGCATAAAATTTTTTTAGGTTTAGCGATTTTTGGGCTTTTAAAGGTTAAGTGTTTTTAGGGTTTAGGGTTTAAGGCTTAGTGCTTATTTGTGTATTTTAGTTTTAGGTTTTGCGGATTGTTAGGATTTAGGGTTTTGTAGGGGTTTTAAATGGGTATTTGGGTTTCTTTGGGGTTTATAGGATTTAGGGTTTCTTAAAGTTAAGGATTTAGGGTTTTAGGTTGGGGTTTAGGGTATAGGGATTAGTGTTTTTGTAAGTTTTGGGTTTTAGGTTAAGGTTTTTATCTAGGTTTTTACTGTTTAGGGATCTGGGTAGGTTAATGATTTTTAGGATTTTATAGGTTGAGGGTTTAGGGCTAAGGTTTTTTTTGTGTTTTTAGGGTTTAACATATATGATTTAGGGCTTTATAGGGTTTGGAGCTTAGAGTTTTTTAGATTTAGGGATTCTTGAGTTTTTTAGGGTTTAGTGTTTCTTAGTGTTTTTTAAGAATTTAGGTTTTGGGCTTAGGGTTTTTGTTGTGTAGCTATTGTTTACGGTTTACAAATTTTTAGAATTTAGAGTCTAGAGCTTTTTGGTTTTGTAGGGGTGTTAAATGGTATTTAGGGTTTTTAGGGTCGTTTTTTGGTTTATAGATTTAGGGTTTTCTAAGGTTAAGGGTTTAGGGTTTCTTAGGGCTTTAGGTTTAGGATTTAGGTTTTTCGGAGGTTTTTTTTTTAAGTTATGGGTTTTGGGTTGAGGGTTTTATCTAGGTTTTTAGGGTTTAGGGCTTTAGATTTATAGTTTAATTCTTTTTAGTGGTTTATAGGTTTTATAATTTAGGGCTTAGAATTTTTTTTATGTGTATTTTTAGGGTTTAGCAAAAAATGATTTAGGGCATTATAGGGTTTATATATTAGAGATTTTTAGGTTTAGTGGTTTTTTTTAAGGTTTTTAGGGTTAAGTGTTTCTTAGTGTTTAGGGTTTAGGGCTTAGGGTATATTTGTGTATTTTTGTTTTATGGACTACGGATTTTAGGACTTAGAGTTTAGAGATTACGGTTTTGTAGGGGTTTTAAATTGTTTTTAGAGTTTATTTTAGTGTTTATAGGCTCTACGATTTCTTATAGTTTACGGTTTTGGGATTTAGGTTTAGGATTTAGGGTTTTAGGTTAGGGTTTAAGGTTTAGGTCTTAGAAATATTTTATGTTTAGGGTTTTACAGTAAGGGTTTTATCTAGGTTTAAAGGGTTTAGGGCTTTGGGATTTTTAATGTTAATGCTTTTTAGGGTTTTATAGGTTATAGAGTTTAGGGCTTAGGGTTTTGTTTTGTGTTTTTTAGGGTTTAACATATACGAATAATGTTTCGTAGGGTTAAGAGATTAAAGTTTTTTAGGCTTAACAGTTTTTTTGGGGTTTTAAAGGTTAAGTGTTTCTTAGGATTTAGGGTTGAAGGCTTAGTGTTTATTTTTATTTTTTAGTTTTTGGGTTTACGGATTGTTAGGATTTAGGGTTTAGAGATTAGGGTTTTGTAGGGTTTAAATGGGTTTTAGGGTTTCTTTAGGGTTTTATCGGATTAGGGTTTATTAAAGTTAGGATTTAGGGTATAGTTTAGTATATAGGGTTTTAGGTTAGGGTTTAGGGTTTAGGGATTAGTGTTTTTGTAGGTTTAGGGTTTTAGGTTAAGGTTTTTATCTAGGTGTTTACGGTTTAGGGCTTTGGGTAGGTTAATGTTTTTTAGGATTTATAGGTTTAGGATTTAGGGCTATGGTTTTTTTTGTGTTTTCAGGGTTTAACATATACTATTTAGGGCTTTATAGGGTTTACAGCTTAGAGTTTTTATATTTAGTGGTTCTTAAGTTTTTTAGGGTTATGTGCTTCTTAGGGTTTTTTATAGTTTAGGGTTTTGGGCTAAGGGTTTTTGTTGTGTGCCTATGGTTTTACGGTTACATATTTTTAGAAATTAGAGTTTAAACCTTTGGGTGGTGTAAGGGGTTTTAAATGGTATTTAGAGTTTTTAGTGTCGATTTTAAGGTTTATACGATTTAGGGTTTCCTAAGGTTAAGGGTTTAGGGTTTCTTAGGCCTTTAGGTTTAGGATTTAGTGTTTTCAGAGGTTTTTTTTAGATTATGGGTTTTGGGTTAAGGGTTTTGTCTAGGTTTTGTCTAGGTTTTGAGGGATTAGGGCTTTGGATTTTTAGTTTAATGTTTTTTAGTGTTTTATAGGTTTTAGAGTTTAGGGCTTAGAATTTTTTTTATGTGTATTTTTAGTGTTTAGCATAAACGATTTAGGGATTTATAGGGTTTATATAATACTGTTTTTTAGGTTTAGTGGTTTTTACGGTTTTTTAGCTTTATATGGGTTAAGTGTTTCGTACTGTTTAGGGAGTTGCTTAGGGTTTATTTGTGTACTTTAGTTTTATGGTCTACGGATTTTAGGACTTAGGGTTTAGAGATTACGGTTTTGTAGGTATTTTAAATTGTTATTAGAGTTTCTTTTAGGGTTTATAGGATTTAGTGTTTTAGGTTAGGGTTTAGGGTTTAGATCTTAGAAATATTTTATGTTTAGGGTTTTACAGTAAGGGTTTTGTCTAGGTTAAAGGGTTTAGGACTTTGGATTTTTAATGTTAATGCTTTTTAGGGTTTTATAGGTTTTAGAGTTTAGGGTTTTATTTTGTGTCATTTTAGGTTTAACATATATGAATTAGGGTTTCATAGGGTTAAGAGCTTAAAGTTTTTAGGGTATAGGTTTAGGATTTAGGTTATAGGTTTAGGATTTAGGTTTAGGTTAGGGTTTAGGGTTTAGGTATTAGTGTTTTTGTAGTTTCGGGTTTTAGGTTAAGGTTTTTATCTAGGTTTTTACTGTTTAGGGATCTGGGTAGGTTAATGATTTTTAGGATTTTATAGGTTTAGGGTTTAGGGCTAAGGTTTTTTTGTGTTTTAGGGTTTAACATATATGATTTAGGGCTTTATAGGGTTTGGAGCTTAGAGTTTTTTAGATTTAGGGATTCTTGAGTTTTTTAGGGTTTAGTGTTTCTTAGGGTTTTTTAGAATTTAGGGTTTTGGGCTTAGGGTTTTGTTGTGTAGCTATTGTTTACGGTTTACAAATTTTTAGAATTTAGAGTCTAGAGCTTTTGGTTTTGTAGGGGTTTTAAATGGTATTTAGGGTTTTTAGGGTCGATTTTTTGGTTTATAGGATTTAGGGTTTTCTAAGGTTAAGGGTTTAGGGTTTCTTAGGGCTTTAGGTTTAGGATTTAGGGTTTTCGAAGGTTTTTTTTTTAAGTTATGGGTTTTGGGTTGAGGGTTTTATCTAGGTTTTTAGGGTTTAG